>NW_024429189.1:86166089-86431089 GCF_017639785.1 Mesocricetus auratus
AGATTCCCTGCTACCAAACACTTAAACCGCAGAGGTTGGTGATACAAATGACTCCTGCCAGAACCTCCACTATGAAGCTACTACACTCTCAGGAAGCCAAGGAATGGGGTGGAGCCAGCTGCTTTAGGCCTAGCCAAGCCTGCTTAGCATTTTAAAATACTCTCCTGGTCACAAAAGGATTATAGATATACAATAAGAACAGATTCAGAAAAAAAAGGCCTCTAAATGGGTCGTGTTTGATAGATGTGCATGGGCTTGGGAGAGAGAGGATAGAGGATAGACAGTCAAAGATAAAAACAATAATTTAAGGACAATAAACTGAGGATCTTTTTTTTGTTGTTTTTTGGTTTTTTGTTTTTCGAAATAGGGTTTCTCTGCAGCTTTGGAGGCTGTCCTGGAACTAGCTATTGTAGACCAGGCTGGTCTCAAACTCAGAGATCCTCCTGCCTCTGCCTCCCGAGTGCTGGGATTAAAGGTGTGAGCCACCAACATCCTATTAAACTAAATTAACATATATAAAGATAAGAAACTGTGGATTCCTTTCAAGCTAATATGTTTTAATCAAATAAGACCCCTTGCAATGGTGGTTCAGGTAATCCAACACCCACAACAACTTCAGGATTGCTGACTGAGGTGGACCAAGCACTCAGGGTACCTCAATTAGGACTTGACCATAATTCTAAATTTCATGATATTTTGAGGCTAACAACCACAAAATTTAACCTGAGTGATAAACACTGGGCTTGGGGGGGGTGGTTGAGAAAGGTCACGGTGGTAGTACACACCTTTAACCCCAGCTGAGACAGAGTTTCTATGCAGCCCTGGCTGTCCTGGAACTCACTCTGTAGACCAGGCTGGCCTCAGACTCAGACCTACCTGCCTCTGTCTCCTGAATGCTGGGATTAAAGGAGTGTGCCACTACCTCCAGGAAATTTTTTTCATTGTTTTAAATTTACAATTTTGACTAACACAAACCAGAGTTTGTTTGGCTTACACATATAAATTACCACTGAACATATTTGCTCCTCAATTCACTTTTGGCAGAAGTATAAAAATATAACTGGAAGATAAATCACTCAGACCCCAAATGTTAATGAAAAAAAAAACAGCAAAAAGTCAGATCTCCCTTTAAAGACATATATATGACAGGCATGGTGCTGCCATCTGTCTTCCCAGCTACTCTAGAAGCTAGGGCAGGGTTGAGTTGGAAGACAGGCTGAGAAAATTATGGAGACTTTGTCTCTGAATCAATAACAAATTAAAATGGAATGTCAGTGACTTTCCTGAAGTCCACCTTCGAACATGAGAATTACTTCATTTTCTTAACTTCATTGAGATAATACCTAAACACCAACTTGAACAGTCCTTTGAAAATGTGAGTCAGCTGGGCACTGGTGGTGCACACCTTTAGTCCCAGCACTAGGGAGGCAGAGGCAGATAGATCTCTGTGAATTTGAGGCCTGCCCGGTCTCCAAAGCTACACAGAGAAACCCTGTCTCAAAAAAAAAAGTGAGTCAGGAGCTGGGTGTGGTGATGTCCTCCTGTAATCCATGGGATCAGGAGACAGGAGGATCAGGAATTCAAGATCAACCTCAGCTACACAGAGAGTTGAGGCTGCAGAGGGTATAAGAGACCCAGTTTTAAAAATCAAGTTGCTAGCTGGGCATGGTGGCTCACACCTATAATTCTAGCACTTGGGAGGCAGAGATAGGCCTGAGTTTGAGGCCAGCCTAGTCTGTAGAATGAGTTCCAGAACATCCAGGGATACACAGAGAAACATCTTGACAAACAAAAAAACAAAAACAAGGGCTGGAGAGATGGCTCAGAGGTTAAGAGCACTGACTGTTCTTCCAAAGGTCCTGAATTCAATTCCCAGCAACTATGTGGTGGCTCACGACCATCTGTCATGAGATCTGGTGCCCTCTTCTGGCCTGTAGACATGCAGGCAGAATACTGTACGCATAATAAATAAATAAATAAATCTTTTAAAAAAATCCAATTGTTATCCCTAAATAAGGTTGGCCAGCCTGGCATGGTAGTACCCCCTGATCTTACTCTGAAGGGGCTGAGGTAGGAGGTAGATCTGAGTTCAAAGCCAGGATGGAATATTTGCTAGAGCCTCTCAAAAACAGTAAATAAGGCCGGTGAGATGGCTCAGGGGGTAAAAGTGCTTGGTGCCAAAGCCACAGAGAAACCCTGTCTCAAAAAACAAAACAAACAAAAAAAAAAAGATAGGAGAAGTGCCCAGAAGCTTTGGGTCAGCTATCCTGGAGTAGACAGCACAGTAGCAGAAACCAAAGATACCCTGCCTCAAACATCGTGGAAGGTGAGAGCTGACTCCTGAAAGATGTCTGCTGACATTCACACATACCCCACGACACTCATACCTGCACACACACACACACACACACACACACACACACACACACACACACACACACACAAAGGTAAATTCTAAAACCACCAAAGGGGCTGGAGAAATAGTTCAGCAGTTGAATGCTTGCTGCTCTTGAGGAGGATCTGGGTTTGATTTCTAGTCCCCACATGGCAGCTCACAACCATGTGGAACTCCAGTCCCAGAGGGTCTGATGCCCTATGCTGGATTCCATAGGCATGGTGTGAATGGGATGCACAAGCATACATGTAAATGAAACGTCCTTACACACTAATAGAATACTTTAAACTGTTTAAAAAATAAAACTACCACCGGGCGGTGGTGGCGCATGCCTTTCATCCCAGCACTCGGGAGGCAGAGGCAGGCGGATCTCTGTGAGTTCGAGGCCAGGCTGGACCAACAGCCTCCAAAACAATACAGAAAAACCCTGTCTCGTAAAAACCAAAAAAAAAAAAAAAACTAAAACAAAAAAAAAACCAAAAAATTAAACTACCAAAATATTCTGTTAATAAGGGAAAACATCAAAGACCTTAAAATCAATTTGTAAGACACAGACCAGTATCTAGACAGATGATCACATTGTAAATGATTGACAGTACTTACCGCAGCACCAAACTTCTGCTGGAACTGATCAATGACTGTGTATGTCACCTCCTCTTCCTCTACGAGAAGGATGGCATTGAATATGTCTGTCCCTCTTGTTAACTTTTAGACATTCTCCTTATCATTCAGCCCTCACACAATCACACATGGTGAGTACTAATTACTACCCTGTTTGTCAACAGAATAAACCAGAGTCCCACCAAGAATATTACAATCTGAATGAATGGTCTAGTATGTCCTGGCATAGCCCAGTACTTCCTAGGTTTATATACTGAATACCTTGAGCCCTTTCTGAAAGGATTCATTTATTATTATGTAGGCATGTGTATGGTGTTCTGGATGTGTGAACATATGCACACACGGATGTGGAGGTCAGAGACAACTTTGTAGAGCTGGTTCTCTCCTACCTTTATGTGGATGCTGGGGATTGAACTCAAACCACCCAGCAAGCATCTTTACCCACTGACCCATCTTGCCTACCCTAGTCAAGCACTTTAAAAAGATATTTCATAAAAAAAGTAACGGTTTAAAATAAACGAGTTCTGGAAGAGGAGTAATATAGACACTGTTGGAGTTTTATTTCTTGCTAATTATTATTATTAGTATTATTTTGTTCTTTGAGATAGGGTCTCATGTAGTTCAGGCTTGCCTTTAACTCAATAAGTAGCTGAGAATGCCTTTGAACTTCTGATCTCCCTGCCTCTACTGGGGGTGGAACCAAGGTCATCATTAACGTGAGGAAAGTATCCTGTTAACTGAGCTGCATCCCTAGACTGCTGTTGGTTTTCGATCCATTTAGCCAATGACTCTTGGGGCAGCAAGCTCTAGAGGTGGTCTTGTCTGCATACATGACTGCTTAAGAGCTGAGGGAGAGGTGTTGCACTCTCCCCTCTCTCCCTTTCTCCCCTCTCCCCCTCTCCCCTGTCTCCCTCTCTCTTCCTCTGTCCCTCTCTTCCTCTCTCTTCTCTCTCTCTCCCTCTCTCTCTCTCTCTCTCTCTCTCTCTCTCTTTCTCTCTCTGTCTCTCCCCCCCCCCCCCACTCAATCCCTGACTAATTCACTGAACTCCTGGTCAGGTCCCCAAAACCTTTTCTACATGAAGTTTTTCTCATCTGTTTTACACAACTGCCTCCATACTTGCAGATGCTAAGGTTCAAACCCCTAACATCACCTTTGATTCCTCTTTATCTTCTCACACCCCTACCTATCTAATTTGTCAATATATCCCATGAGTTCCACATTTAACGCACATCTAGAAGTACAGCATTTCCTACCTGATCTACTGTTACCACTGGAGTCTAGGGCATTGTCCTTATGGGTTGTGAAGGCACTTACACTGCAGAGCCTGAGTTCAATGGCGGATCACATGGTGGAAGGAAAGGAGCCCTTCCTTCCAGCTGCCTCTTAGCGCCACATGCATGCCATGGACTCACACATCCCCACGCACAAATAAATGTAACTCAATACTATGTAACTCAATACTTAGAAACATAAGCCAGGCGCTGGTGGTACACACTTTTGATCCCAGCACTCAAAGGCAGAGGCAGGCAGATCTCTGTGTTTGAGGTCAGCCTGATATATAGAGTTCCTGGACAGTCAGGGCTATACAAAGAAACCCTGTTTCAAAACACAGTTTGAGGCTAGCCTGGGGTACAGAATTAATCCTGGGCTATAGGAGTGAGACCCTATCACAAAACAACAAAAACTAATCAATTTAAAAATTGGGCATGGTGGCAGGTGGATCTCTATAAGTTCAAGGCCAACTTGGTCTACATAGTGAATTCCAGGATAGCCAGAGCTATATACTGAAATCCTTTCTTTAAAAAAAAAAAGGAGCCTGGAGTGTTGGCTTTTTTTTTTTTTTTTTTTTTTTTTGAGACAGGTGTCTCTGTAGTGTTGGACCTTGTCCTGGAACTCACTCTGTAGACCAGGCTGGCCTGGAACTCACAGAAATCTACCTGCCTCAACCTCCCGAGTGCTGGGATTAAAGGTGTGCGCCACCATGGCCTGGCTGTGGTACTTGTTTTTAATCCTACCACTTGGGAAATTGATGCCCACCTCACTACATAAGGAATATCACAGCAGCCAGAACTATTCGTGACTCAAAACAACAAAAAGCATTTCTCATGATATCCAAGTAGGTCACTGCCTCCCCTCCTTTAGGCCTTTATGTAAAAGTTACTTCTTTAGCAAGACCTGCTCTGGACACTCAAAACTTTGAAAGCACACGATCCACACACTTACTGTCCTGCTATTTCTCTTTCCCTGCATTTGGTAATAGAGTACTAGCATTCTATATATTTTACTCATGTTTTTCTTTTTTGAGACAGGGTCTCATATGCCCTAAGCTGTCTTTGAACTTGCTATGCAGTCAATTCTATCTTTGAACTCTTGATCCTCTTCTTCTACCTCTTAGTGATGGGATTACAGATGCAGCACCACACATATTTCCTATTCCTTCAGCTTACCTAGCATCTTTTGTATCAGAGCTCAATGAGGGCAGCATCCCCAATCCTAGTACACAGTATGTATTCCCATGTCAAGTAAAAACATAATTTATAATACTTACCTTAATTCACAATTTTTATTGTGAGGCACAATAAAAATAGCCTAGCAAATTCAGAGTTCCAGTACTCACCTGATGGACAGTATTTGAGGTCACTGAGTAGAGAGCTGCTGGGTGCCTCTGGTGCAGGTGAAGTGGGCTCACATACAGTTAAGTCTTCGTCTTTCATTTTCTCCATTCCAGCTCTTTCTGTGTTTATGCTATCCTTACAAAAAAATCACATTCAGGTGAACCTGTCCTTTGTTACTGATGCTGCGTATAGATCTCCCTACTCATTAACAGCAAGACTGTAGTCCATGTCTACACTGCTCACATCGACACTGGAAGTGTCATTCAGAGGCAGCCACACTGGCCTGCTTGTTTTTACTGAGAAGCAGTAGAGTTAGAGTTAAGTCTTTCTCCTCTACTGTGCTCACTTAGAAAATCCCACAGTGAAGAAACTATCTCGTAATACCTAACAGAAGACGCCCTTTCTCCCGATGCACCTTGCTCTGCTTCATCCATTAGTTCCACTGAAAAACAAACAAGATTTTCAACAGTTTCGACTGGAAAGCCACTAGCTAGTCCAGCCCCCCCACAGAGTCCCCAACTGTATACTATAAACAGGGGTTGAAAGGAGAAAAAAACAAGTTCGTATATACAGTACTGAAGACAAGACAAATTCTATTTTATTTCAAATGCCTGAACCAGGCAGAGAAGTGAGTTTTCCATGGCAGATTCCAATTAGTGATCAGGGAATACAAAACTTACCATTCAAAATCTCATGCCCAAAAAACATTTTCACTCCTGGAACACTGCGGCCTGTCTCTACATTCTTCACTGTGATAGAAAATAACTCTCTGGTTAATAATGCATATTATCTTCCCCCAAACTACAAGAAACTGTGAAGTCTCTTAAAATTACTGAAATGAGTTTTATAAAAATCCTTTCTTTATGGACTGGAGAGATGGCTTAAAAGTTAAGAGCACTGGCTGCTCTTTCAGAGGACCTGAGTTCAATTCCCAGCAACCGCATGGTGGCTCACAACCATCTATAATGAGATCTGGTGCCCTCTTCTGGTGTGCCAGCATACATGCAGGCATAACACTGTCTACATAATAAATAAATCTTTTTAAAAATCCTTTCTTTCCCAAAGAAATGTAGAGTCAGTTAGATTACAGAGCTACACCCTACAAATGAATAATAAAGAGTAAACCTCAGAATGTTCTCAAAACAATAACAACAACAAAACAACAGAAAATGTTTAAAGAACCAGGTGTAATGTTTATAGGCCTTTAAACCCAGAACTTGGGAGGCAGAGCCAGACAGATTTCTTGAGTTCCAGGACAGCCTGGTCTACATAGTGAGTTCCAGTCAGCCAAGGCTACATAATGAGACCCTGTCAAAAGGAAAAAGAAAAGAAACTTAAAAAAAAATTCTGGGTTTAAAGACATGTGCCAGTCAGGCAGTAGTGACATCCACCTTGAATCCCAGGACTTCAGAGGCAGAGGCAGCCAGATTTCTGTGAATTTTAGGCCAGCCTGGTCTACAGATGAGTTCCATGATGGCAAGAGCTTTTACACAGAGAAACCCTGTCTTGAAAAAACAAAAACAAACAAAAAACCAAACAAACAAAAACAAAGAGAAAAGAAAAAAACCCTGCCTCAAACAAAAGATATGTGCCACTACACCTGTCCTATGTGGGGTAAGGGCTTGAACCTCAGGCTTTCTGTGTGTTAGGCAAGAACTGTACCAACTGAGCTACAACCCCGGCCCTAGTTTGGGTTTTTGACACAGGTTCTCAGGTATTCCAGGCTGACTGAGAACTCATTATGTAGTTGAGACTGGCCCTGTTGAGACTTCCGATCTCCAATCTTCTTTTTGTCTGTGACAAATTAATCCTTTACATTGTGATTTTTTCCTCTGTTGAAGCCAAAATCAATTTCAATAACACGATTTCAATATTCATATAAACAATAATTAACAGAAGTTCCCAATTTTTTGTTTTGTCTTTTTTTTGAGACAGGGTTTCTCTGTATTGTTTTAGAGGCTGTCCTGGAACTTGCTTTGTAGACCAGGCTGGCGTTGAATTTACAGAGATCTGCCTGCCTCTGCCTCCTGAGTGCTGGGATTAAAGGCATGTGCCATCAATGCCCGAAGTTCCCAATTTTTAAAACTATATGTTGAAAATTACCACCCTCAAGGCCAGAGAGAGATGGCTCAGCAGTTCAGAGCACTGGCTGCTCTTCCAGATGACCAGGATTTGATTCCCAGCACCTATACAACTCACAGCCATCAGCAACTCCTGGGGTCCCATCTTCTCTGTCCTCTGTGGACACCAGGCATACATATGTCACACCGACACACATGCAGACAAAACACTCATTAAATAAATAATAAAAAAGAAATTTCTACCATAATGTCAATGAGAGTACACAACTGAGGACCAACCAACACAGGTAGCCATGTTGCTCTGCTGGGGAATAGTATTCTAATATTTTTCTCAAACCTTTTTAAAAATAGGAACACCACTGCTCTCCCAGCTGCTAATGCTGCCCACAACCATTACCCACACACAGTGCTAATCTCTTAAAGAGGCAGAGGAGTATGACTAATAGACTCAAACCGTTTTTCAGGACAACAATCTTGTTAGGATCCACATGCTGGAGCACGCCCTCGAAGATGCCAGAAACCAATGTGAGTTTCACTCTTCTCCACAAAATGTGGTTGAGGAAATGGTAGTCACTGCTTGGATCCATGCTCTTTGATTCCAAAAGCAGACTTCAAAGAATCTTCATTAATTCAAACACTTGAAAATTAACAAAGAGATAGTTATTTTGAAAATCTATTTTGATCTGGGTATGGTGGTGCACTTCTTCAATCCCAGAAGACCGAGGTCAAGGTGGTTTCTGACTTCAACAGCTTGCTTTACATAGCAAGTTTTAGGCCAGCCAGAGAGACCCTGTCTCAAAAAAAGTTTTTTTATTGTTTTTTAAAGATTTTAGGTATTTAGTATATGGTGTTCTGCCTGCACACATGCCTGTATGCCAGAATAGGGCACCAGACCTTACTATAGATGGTTGTGAGCCACCATGTGGTTGCTGGGAATTGAACTCAGGACCTCTGGAAGAGCAGTCTTAACCTCTGAGCCATCTCTTCAGCACCATTGACTTTTTTGTTGTTTTGTTTGTTCTTGGTTTTTCGAGACAAGGTTTTTCTGTAGCTTTGGAGACTGTCCTGGAACTAGCTCTTGTAGACCAGGCTGGTCTCAAACTCACAGAGATCCACCTGCCTCTAAGTGCTGGGATTAAAGGTGTGTGCCACCACCACCACCACCACCACCACCACCACCACCACCACCACCACCACCACCTGGCTGTTGTTTTTTGAGACAGCTTTTTTCTGTGTAATAGCCCTGGCTGTCCTGGAACTCACAGATCCAACTTGCCTCTGCCTCCTAAGTACTGAGACTAACGGTATCTGCCACCACTGTCCAGTGGTGCATTTCTCCAAATTTCAAAGGCAGTGGTTCTCAATCTATGAGTTTTGATCCCTTTGGGTGGGGGATGGGGTCAAATGGCCCTTTTATAGGGGTTGGATATCAGATATTTATGTTATGATTCATGACAGTAGCAAAATTAGTTATGAATTAGCAACAAAAACAATTTTATGGATAAGGTCACAACATGAGAAATTGTATTAAAGGGACATGGCATTGGGAATGTTGAGAACCACTGTTCTAAGGGATAAGAATAATAGTTTGGTTTTGTTCACTATTTTAGAATGCTAAGCACAATTTTATTTATTTTTACTTTATGTATAAAGGTGATTTGCCTCTATGTATGTCTACACACATCAGTTTAGTGCCTGAGGAGGCCAGAAGAGGATGCCAGATGCCCTGAAACTGGAGTTACTGATGGTTGCTGGGAACTAAAGTTGTGTCCTCACAAGAGATCTTAAGCACTGATCTGTCCAGCCCCACAAGTTTAATTCATTTGTGGGAAACTCAAAACTGTAGGGCTATGGGCAAGACAAGATTAGCTGTTTTGTTTATAAAATGGGTATGGTCAGTGAATTATGTGGAAGAGAGGAAGTTGAAAGATTTTAAGAGCCAGAAGGGATGGATGACATCAAGGAAACAGTGTCTTCTAGACACAAGGGGACTAAGGAACATATAAACTCACAGACTATGCACAGAGTCTGCACAGGTCCAAGATGGATGGGGTCCCAGCGTTGATAAGGAAAATGGACATGAGCTCTCATCTCTAACTAAGAAATCTATCTCCAGTTGACAACTGCTTACAATGGAAAAATCACCTTCTTCAATAGAGCTTCATTGGTTATGCAAACCACATTTGAGGGCAGACTCTGTGTCCAGTAGAACATGGCCTACAAAAAAGGAACTACTTTCTGATACTGCTTTGTCTGGGAATTCTTTACCTTACTGGACGTCCCCCCCCCCAAAAAAAAAACAGGGTTTATTTGTGTAGTTTTGGAGCCTGTCCTGGAACTCTCTTTGTAGACTAGGCTAGCCTCTAACTCACAGAGATCCACCTGTCTCTGCCTCCTGAGAGCTGGGATTAAGGGTGCAAACCACCACTGCCCAGCCTCTTTACTGAACTTTTGCTTGTCTATTATGGTTTCCAATTTTGTTTTTATGAACTTTGCATGTTTCTTGTCCTTTCTGTTTGTTTTATTGTTTATTTACCTGTTTTTTGCTTTGTAGTTGTATTTTTGAGATAGGGTCTCACTATGTAACTCTGGCTGTCCTGGAATTCACTATGTAGACCAGGTTAGCCTCAATCTCACTGAGATCTGCCTGCCTCTGCCTCCCAAGTGCTGGGGTTAAAGGTGTGTGTGTGTGTGTTTTTTTTTTTCTACAGAGAGGGAAAGAAGGTATGGAATTGGAAGTGTGGAAAGGTAGGGAAGATCTAGGAGGAGACGAGGGAGGAGAAATCATGATCAGAATATATTGTGTGAAAAAAAAATTTTCAATTTAAAAAATGGGCATGGTACCTCCTTTCTCATCAAAATTAAATAGAGGCTTTTTACTTATTTTAGTGAGATAAAGTCTTAATGCATAGCTGTGGCAGGCATAGAATTTGCTATAAAGATCAGCCTGGTGTGGAGCTCAGAGATGTAGCTGCCTCTGCATCCTGGATGCTGCAATTGAAGACATATGCTACGTCTGGTTCTCACTGAGTCAACTTCCCAGCTCCCAAGTGTTTTTGTCTGTTTATATTGGTGATGCTGGGTACTGAACACAGAGCCTTACACACACTAAGCAAGCATTCTACCACTGAGATACATCCCTAGCCCCAATATTGTGGTTATTATTTAGAAGGTTTTTTAAAGGATTTATTTATTATGTATACAGTGTTCTGCTTGCACATATGCCTGCATGCTAGGATACAAGATCTCATTCCAGATGGTGGTGAGCCACCATGTGGTAGCTGGGAATTGAAGTCAGGACCTCTGGAAAAGCAGTCAGTGTTCTTAACCTCTGAGCCATCTCTCCAGCCTTAATTTTAAAAGTTTTAATTTATTATTATTATTGTTATTATATTTTTTGAAACAGAGTCTCACTGTGTAGCCCTAGAACTCTTTGTAGAACAGGTGGCCTAGAACTCACAGAGTATGCTTTAGAGTACTGGGATTAAAGTCATGTACCATCACACTGGGCTTTTATTATTGTTATTTTATATGTATGGGTGCTTTGTTTGAATCTATGTCTGTGAGTCACATGTATGCAGAGCCCTTGGAGGCCAAAAGAAGCTGAAGTTACAGATGATGTAAGTCACCAAATGAGTACTGGGAACTGAACACAAAAGTTCTCTACAGGAGTAGTCTTTAGCCCCAGTATTCTTTTGTGTGACTTTTCAAGACAGGGTTCCTCTGTAACTGGCTTTGTAGACCAGGCTGGCCTTGAACTCACAGAGATCCGGCTGCCTCTGCCTCCCAACTGCTGGGATTAAAAGTGTATGCCACCACAGCCAGCTATATTTTTATACTTTAAGGAAGGGCTCTCAATAATATTGATATCTGTGACAACCAGAACCATATCTACAGATGAGAAAACAGAGGATCACTCTCTGTTTTATTCCTTTGAGAGATAGTTTCTCACTGAGACTGGAGTCTTCTTGTCTCTATTCTCCATAGCACTGGGATTCAGGCTTGTGTGTGGCCATGACAGCTTTCTAGGTGGGTGCTTGGAACTGAATTCAAGTTTCATTTTGAGCAGTACGCTCTCTTACTCACTGAGCCATCTCTGTAGCCCTAGGACATAGACAATACACACTAACAAGGCTAGGATGTTCAAAATTGAAAAGTTATGAAATCCTTAGGAAGGAAGAAAATTAGAGACAGGCCCAATGTGGCAGCAGAAAGCTGCTCAGCAGTGAAGGGTGCTTTGTGTCTTTCAGAGGGCCTGAGCTTGGGGGTTTCCCAGAACCCACATTTGGTGGCTCACAACTCCTCAATTCCAGCTCCAGGGTTAGGGTGCCCTCTTCTAGTCTCCAATGGTGAGAACACACACATCTCTCTCCCACACAAATACCTTTTTGTTTGTTTTATTTTTTCAATACAGGTTTCTCTGTGTACCCTTAGCTGTCTTGGAACCTACTCTGTTAAACTAAACTGGCCTCAAACTCAGATCTGCCTGCCTCTGCCTCCTGAGTGCTGGGATTAGAGGTCTGCACCACCATTGCCTAGCACACAAACACCATTTTTTAAAGGTTAAAACAAATCAGAGAAAAAAACCCACATAGAAAGGAAATTTTCGTTATTCCTTTTTGTTTTTAGACAGGATCTTCCTCTGGCTGGCCCGAATGCCCTATCTAGACCATGGTGACCTTGAACTTGCAAAGATACTTCTGCCTCTGCTTCCTCAATGCTGTGGTTATAGACATCAGCCACCAGACCTAACACAAAGGGTTATATTGGACACAGTCATCAAAATTTGTATTAAAAATTAGGAAGAAAAAAGGTGAAGATGAAGAGATGAGTTTCTAGGCCTACTGAGAAAGGGGTTATGTATGTGTCAGAGAAAGGGCTCTCGACTGCCGTATTCAAAATGTTACCATCAGCATAGGAAGGCTGATGGCAGATGGCGTAAGACAAGAGGGGTTAATTAGGAAAACAACTGAGTCACACTAGAGATTCAGTGGTCAGGGAAGCCTTGGGGACTCAGGCTGAGCAGCAATGGCGTAAGTAACTTTGAAGCTGGGTGCCTAAGGTGATTTGAGAAAGATGCTAAGATATTTCGGTACTGAGTAATAGTGATGAGGATTCCTTCCATCTCTCAATCTGGTTCCAAACAAAGGGTGATGGCGGCAGGAGAACCGCTGCTTCACTTGAGGGTGCATACTCACATGAGGCTTTTAACTTTTTCTCTAGAGCACACAAAACATCCATAAGAATAAAATTCGAGTTGGGCAGTCAGTGGTGGTGCAAGCCTTGAATCCCAGCATTCGGGAGGCAGAGGCAGGCAAGTATCTGAGTTCGAGGTCGGTCAGCCTGCTCTACATAGCGAATTCCAAGGCAGTCAGGAGTACACAGAGAAGCCCTGTCTCAAAAAACAAAACCAGAGGGGGGAGGGGAGGGACGGTGAGGGAGGGTACGAGAGGGTGAGGGAGAGAGTGAGAGGGGGGAGAGAAAGAGGGAGAAGGTGAGAGGAAGAGGGGGAGAGGGGGAGAGGGCGCAAGACCAGCGTGGAGGCTCAAGTGTGTAACTCCAGCCATTTAAGAGGCTGAGACCAGCCAGGGCTCTTTTGGGGAAAAAAAATTTTCCCCGATTCTGGGAAGGGTTTTATGGACCCAGGCTGGCCTCGAACTCGCTATGATGAAGCATAAACTAATCCTGCAGCCCCCACCTCCTGGGATTAGAAGCATAGTATCCATGAGTGGCAAAAAAAAAAAAAAAAAAAAAAAAAAACCTTCTTGGAGCCAGGTGGTAGTGGCCCACGCCTTTAATCCCGGGACTCTGGAGGCAGAGGCCAGCCTGGTCTACGGAGTTGAGTTCCAGGACAGCTAGTACTGTTATACAGAGAAATCCAGTTTCGAAAGTCCCCTCCCCCAACAAAACCAAAACCTTTGAACAGAATTTCCCAGTATTTCTTGGGCTTTGCTCAATTTACAACTTTCGTGCTTTCACTTAACAAGGTCTGGCTCAGTTTAAAAGTCCTCATTTTTAAAACCAGAAAAATTTCAAATAAATAAATGACAGTCCCTGCTCAAGATATTCAATCTCCTTCACCTTCTCACCTTTAGGGTCCTCTACCACCCACCCCAATACACACCCCCAGACAAAGAAGTTTGGGAAACCAGGACCTTAATTTCAGTCAGATGGTGAGTTCCTTGAATTGAAGAGGGACTACTGTTAAAGAAGAAATCTGGGAGTTAACCTTGGCACAGCCTTGACACAAACCGGATAAAAGCTCGCTACGCCAGCCGCTGAAACCGCAGCGCCTACTACGCCGCGGGGCGAACGATTTGCGGCTTTCCGGAGGAGCCAATCAGCTTGCTGCCCTGAGCCTGCGCCCAGCGCTCCTCTACCACCAATCGGCGTGCGGTCCCCAGCGCAACACTAACCAAATCAGTGGCCTGGGGAGGGGCAGTGGGAGTGGGAGAAGGAGGGGGCGAGGAAAAAGAAGGGAGACACAGAGAGAGCAGGAAAGTCTGCGCTAGGCCCGGTCTGGGGATCAGGGTTTGTTTCTCTCAATTCCTGTCACCTGTCGGGTGGGATTCCTTGGAGTTAGAGACCTCAGAGAAACCTGTGGGTTGCGCTGTGAGTCTGCCTCCGGTTTGTCTGAAAACGGTGGCCCCGCAGCACTGCCCTTTTAACCGTGTTGGCTAGCGCCCCAGTGGCATCGCCGTTTTAAGGCCGGCGGCACCTGCGGTTCCGGGGGCGGAGTCTGTCTCCCTTTGGACTCCCGCAGCCGCCGGGCTGATTCATTCCGGGCTCGATCGCCAAGCTTTGACGTTGGCGCCTGCGCAGGGCGCGGCCTCGCTCCCGATTGGCTGGTATCGGGCCGCCCTCCCCCGCGCGCCACCCCTCGTTTCCCTCCCCGGGCCGCAAGAGAAACAGTGCCCTCTCCCTTCTTGACCCCTGGCCCTTCCCTCCCCCTTCCCTCCTGCCGCAGTAGCTTCTGGCGCAGCCGCTCCCGGAGGAGCTCCCGCCGCGGTGATGGGGTCTCGGGCCTCCACATTACTGCGGGACGAAGAGCTCGAGGAGATCAAGAAGGAGACTGGCTGTGAGTTCGGGTTGGGGGTGGGAAGGCGGCCCGGCGTCTCCAGCTGGCCTCAGTACTAAGGGCAGTCGCCGCTGAGCTCTTGATCTGGGTGCGGTGACTTTGTTGGGAGGGTCCCGTGCAGCCTCCGGTGCTTTGGATATCCGAAGGCTAGAGTACCTGAGCGTTCATCTGTAGCTTCCCGGAGCCCGGCTGTGGCTGTCTTGCCACAGCTCGAAATCTCGATCCAGCCACGGAGCACAGACACCACCACTCCACTCTTGCCCATGAAAGCTCGCGAATTTTCTTTATCGTTCCTCTTACGGAGGCATCCCGAACAGTAGGTAAAGCAGAAGCCAATCCAGGAACCATTCAGGTTCCTGGAGAAGACGTAATACATTCCAATGAAGTTTCTCAGCAAGGACCTCAAACTATTAAAATCACACACAGGAAATAATAGACTCAGAAAAGAAGATGATATAGTAAGGCTTGTGGTCGGGGACTGGAGACCTGTGAGCAATCAAGAGTCTGAACACCTGAGACTATTTAATCTGAACGGTTGGAGGAAAAGCACGGGTATAGTGACCAGGGTTTTAAAGATACAATAAGGACACTTGTCATATTTTCATATATATATTGCTTTCTGCTATATTGCTGTATCTTATGTAGTTGATATTGAAACTGGATATACACCAAAATCTGTGAGCTGTAACAGGAACAGATTTTTTTATTTACTATATACTCTGGGTTCTTGTTAACCTGAACGAAGGAGCAGCAGGCTGTAGGAACTCAGAAGCACTGAAAACGCCACCATACCTTTGAAAAGCACTTGGTAGTGTGTGATACAATTGTATTGCTAGCTTCCTCAGTGAACCTTTGTAAGCTGTGTCTTCGTGATGCCTGTCTTTGATAATACTGTGAGCAGCGAGTAACAACAATGGCAAATAGTACTGAGGGATTACTGGGTGAACTGCCGAATTCTCCAGGAAAGGAGTCCTTGGGTGAAGTAAAAGCTGCCGTGGCCATCCGACAAGTTCAAGTTGGAAGAGATGTTATCTAGCTCCACCTCCTATCGAGTTGGCTTGCTTTCTTTACCATACCTCGATAACACATATGGCTGCTAAGTTTTGCCAAGATATTTATTTAACCATGCTAACCTACCTGCTTAATCAGGGTGACCCTTTTCATAACCTTCAGTGAATGGCAGAAATGACTTAGCTTTTTATAGCTTTTGTTTGACAACTCACCTTTTTGGGGATTTCATGTCTTATTCTGATTCCATGAGTAGAAATACAGGCAGCTGGATTCAGCAAGCATTTTACTCCATTTTGTGGCCATTGACCTCTGACTACACTTGTAAACACAATGACTTCTTTACATCTAGGATGACAAACAAATTAAATCATCTGTGTTTAAAGCACACAAGTCACATCATGAAAAAGTGTAATGTATATGGGACAAGCCATTGTTTTGTTTTGCTTTCTGGCACAAGGTTTTATTCTGTAGCACAGACTTGCTCAGAATTCACTAGGTAAACGGGGCCTGGTGATGCACACCTTTAGTCCCAGCAGAAGCAGGTGGATCTCTGAGTTTGAGGGCAGCCTGGTCTACATAACAAGCTCCTGAGTGGCTAGGACTGCACAGGGAAGCCTGCCTTTAAAAACAAAGCAAAAAGTCTCACTGCATAGCCTAGGCTAGTTTCAAATTCATGCCAGTCCTCCTGCCTCAGCTTCCTGGGTGCTGGGATTGTAAATATGAGCCATTACGCCCAACTAGGGAAATGCTGTTTTTGCTTCTGAGTGAACGGGACAGTAATGTCATTCCAGTTTCTTTTCATAAGTTGTGGCTGTAGGACTGAATTATTTTGCCTTGTGACCCATGGACAAACCTAAGTAATCATGGAAGAACTGTTATCCTGGTTACCCAAGAGTGATTCAAGTATGATAAAGATTGCCACTAAAACCAGTGTATGTATTGACTGGGAAAGCCTAGTGAGACAAGAACTTACTGAAATTTTGCAGTGTCTGTTTAATATTATGTTAGGTATTCAGAACAGATGGTGACAAAAGACACCCACAACCTGGCTGGGGAGATGAGCCAAAGAGAGTTATGATCAGCATCAGGGCATAAGGAAGCTGAAATCCTGCGCACCCACCTTCAGGATTTAGGGAAGAGTTGTGAGCTGGTCGTGTGGAATGCAGGAATTGGATCTTGACAATAAATGGATTCATTTTTGATGATTAACCTAGGGTGTCCCAGTATCTGTTAGCCCAGTGGGCTACAGGGTCAGTCCTCTGCCCTAGAGACAGAGTGTGAGTTTATCTAACTAAGCACCCTTGGCAAAGGCTTGGCTCCTCCTCTTCTTTTTCTTTTTTCCTTTACAGGTTCTGTGTAGCCCAGACTGGCCTCAAATTTGAGGTTCTGATGCTTCAGCCTCCCAAGCAATGGGATTACAGGTGTGTCAACACCACAAAACACCTTAATCCAGCACTCAGGAGGCAGAGGCAGGTGGATCTCTGAGTTGGGGACAGCCAGGGCTACACAGGGAACCCTGTCTGGAAAGAAAGAAACACTTGGTTGTTATAAAACGCTTCGTTGTTAGCCTTTGTTCCATCGCTTTCTTTCACATTTCTACATTTTTACAAGTCAGCACATATGAATGAGACGTAGTTACAGGGAGGTTGCAGTGTCTTAGAAATTTCTGTAATGACCCTTAGTTCACTTAACCATAGGAATAGCGTGGCTGTGGATTGCCAGAAACCTTAACTTTGAGCAAAGGTTCATGCCAACTAAATAGTGGTGAATGCAGATTGGTTTATTTTTAGTTTCTGACCTCTTGTGTGTGTTCATGTGGGTATGGGCAGGGTGTTGAGCAGGGTTAGGAAGTGAGTTGTACAGACCAGTGAGTTTTTGTTTGTTTGGAAGGGTGTAGTGATGACATGAAGGGTGTGGGTCTCTAGTTCCAGCAGAGTACAAGCCTGACAAAGGAAGCTACTTGAGAACGGTTTCTTGAGATTGAGCTTCTGGCTGCTGTACCTTCTGGGCCCCTTCCTGTACTCTCCCAGTCACACCCCATTGTCGGAGGGTTCTGAGTACAAAGGACCCTCCTGTCTTGTTTCGTCTCCTGTTGAATTGGAAATGCACAGATAATGTCTTTAGCAGGTTCAGCATCATTTGTAAAGCTTTGTATCCCTCTAGTTTTCTCCCCATCCCATTTCTGACTAAGGGTAAGGAGGACTCTGTGTCAAGATAGAGAACTCTGAAGGAGTGGAACCTTAGGAATGAGGAAGGGCTTCAGAGCATAGACTTGAAGTTTACATAGAAATTCACTGAGAAGACAGCTGCAGGGATAGAAGCTGTCTTCTGAGTTTAAGCAGAAAAACCTCATGGTAGTAAACTAATACACATGTTACATGCAATCAACACTATTATGGAAGAGCAGGAGCACGTACTTAGGTTGTATGCAGTAAAAGGCAAACATATAGTGACCTGGCCTGAATATATTAGATTCAAAAGATGAGAGTTCATACCAGTTCTAAATGTGGTAGCTTATTTTATGCCTGTCACCCCAGTGGGCACTGGGGAGGCTAAGATCAGAGGGTTATGAGTTCAAGGCCAGAATAGATTGTATAGCATGATGCTATCTTTTGCTGACCACAGGGCTCCTCCGGTAAAGGTGCTTGCCACCACGCCTGATGTCCCAAGTTTGATTCCCAGAACCCACATGGTGGAAAAAGGATTGACTCTGATAAGTTGTCCTTTAATTTTCACATGTGGGCTGTGTGCAAACACATGTGAACATGTGTGTGCATACACATAACTATAATTTTTAAAACAAAAAGAGGTGGCTCAGCAGTTAAGAGCGCTTGCTGTCTTACAGAGGACCCAAGCTAATTCTCTGCACCCACATGTCAGTCACTATTATTTGTAACTTCCTTTTTTGGCCTCTGCTAGCATTAAGTACACACATGGTACACATATATACATTCTGGCAAAACACTCTTAAAAATAAATGTTACAATCTTAAACAAACAGCAGGAGCAGTAACCACCTGAACAAAACAAAAACCTCAATACAGAGAAACCCTGTCTCGTAAAACCAAAAAAAAAAAAAAAAAAAAAAAAGAGTTCAGACTTTGTAGTGTAAACTTTCAAATATACAGAAAGGTTGACAATAAAGGTTCACCAATACCCGTTCCTATTAATACATTTGTTGTTATAGTTTTGCCGTAGTTGTTTGATATGTTTATTTTCTGTTCATTAATCTGTTTATTTTGGTGTAAGGGATTGAACCTAATAGTCTGACTTTTGTGTATATTTAGAAAGGGATGTACCATTGAGATCTACCTCCAACTCTAGTTTTTTATTTTTGTTTTTGCTGTACTTTGTAACCCTGGTTGACCTGGTACTCACCAGCCAAGCTGGTATCAACTCACAGGACTTTACCCTCAGTTACTTTCATGCCTTGTGTAGGAAGAGGAAGACATGTAACTTGATAACTGCAGTACTGTCATCATTCCTAAGAAAGTACATAGTGATTTTCTGTTACCTACTGACCAGTAATACTGAAGTTTGCCCCATTCTGAGAAGATGCATTTTGTTTGTTGTTTGGTTCGCTTTGTTTTTTGTTGGGCTAGGGTTGGAAGCCATTCCTTAAGGTCCATTCCCTGCTTGTTTTAGAAAATCTCTTCTTGGTCTATTTTTTGTTGTTTTTTGAGATAGAGTTTCTCTGGATAGCCCTGGCTGTCCTGGAATTCACTCTGTAGATCAGGCTGGCCTCGAACTCAGATTTGCCAGCCTCCTGGCATTAAAGGCATGTGCCACCACTGCCCAGTGGTTTCCTTTCATTCTCAAGAGAAGAGGTTAAATCTTAAAGTCAGGGCATGAAGCATTAAAAAGAATGGCTTGAGGTGTAGGCTCAACTCTGCATTTTCTCCCAGAGCTGCTATTGCCTGCAGTTGTATGCTTTAATCCAGGTTGTCTTCTTCATTAAGACAGGATGAGAATGCTTTCACTTACCTTCTTCAACTCTTCATGTTTCCCCCTGCCAGGCCACCTTGGTGTTTCATGTCTGTGAAATACCTTCCATCCCTGAACATGAGGCAGAAATGATAGAGAGCGCTGGACTCAATGTTAGCGGGATCTTTTCAGTCTTCAGTATAAAATAGTTACTTGCCCATCAACAGAGTGGACTAGAGATTCACTTAAGACAGTCATAGTCTGTCTGTTCTAAGGGAAACTTAACTCCTGAGATTTCCTTTGGGTTTCCAAGGATGTTACAGTTACTGGAAACAGGTCCTGCCTTTATTCCTGGCAGTTCCAATACTTTTATGCACATGGCTTGTGTAGTTCTTTTAAGGGTAGATGAAACCCAATGTGGTGGTGCATGTGTGTAATACTAACAGTCTGGAGATTGAGGCAGGGTTGCAACTTTAAGGATAGCCTGTGCTATAGAATGAGTTCAAGGTCAGCTCTACACTATGGTACAATTTGGAGGTTGCTTTATATTCTTTGTCCCAGTGGATTTAGCACACTCTTTGTTTTATTGTTTTTTGGAGACAGGGTTTCTCTGTGTAGCCCTGGCTGTCTTTAAAACTCTCTCTGTAGACCAGGTCGGCCTGGATCTCAAGAGATCACCTGTCTCTGCCTTCCCAGTGCTAAGATTAAAGGTGTGTGTCACCACTACCAGGCACAAGGCAATTTATTTAATTTATTTTCTCCTTGTCCTTCTCACTCTGTAGACCAGGCTGGCCTCTATCTCAGAGATCTGCAGAGATCCACCTGTTTCTGCCTCCCAAGTTAGCAAGTTGTTATTTGCAAAGCTGTGTTTAATTTTATCATCACAACATTAGATCCAAAATATAGGTGATGGATTCCAGTAGCTTCTGAGGGCATCAGCACTCACTTGCATGGACCTAGAAACATAATAAAAAATAAGCATATTTTTAAAATATTCAACACCAGTATGAAAGATGAGATGGCTCAGCAGTTAAGAGCACTAGCTGCTCTTCCAGAGGACCCAATTTCAATTCTCAGCACCCATATGGCAGCTCACAACTGTCTGTAACTCCTGTTCTGAGGGATCTGGCACCCTCATAAAGATTTACATACAGACAACAACACCAGTGTACATAAAATAAAAAAAAACACATTATTAAAGAATAAAATTAAGCTATTGGATCTAAAGTATACAAATGAATGGTATTAGATGATATATTAAAGAAATGGAAAAATGTTGAGATGGTAAACATAGATTTATTTTTCAAGACTTTTTGGGAAATGTAGTTATTCTTTAACTGACTTAGTTAAAACTAAAGATTTTGTTACAAGAGTAGCCTTTGAGGCCACATGCCAGGCCTGGATAAATTGATCAGATTCCTAAAGAAAGCACCTGGGATGGCATGGTCAAGAAAGTGGAGAGAAGTTAGCATAGCAGTGTGAACTTGAGGCTCTCCTGAAGGGATGCTGACGTGATGTTACTAGTTCACTTGGTGTGCTTTCCAAACTCCGGGGCTTTGCCAAGCCTTTCCCCTTCGCCAGCATTCACATTCCCCCTGTGGTACCGTGAATGGAATTAGAATCTTTTTACCTGGCTGTCCTAAGTGTGGACGCTTTACAAAGAGCTGCTCCAAGCCTGCTTGGCTGGCAGCAGAGTGCCCACCTGAGGCCTTTAGCAGCCCTGCCCCTGCTTGCTCTTCCTGATGGGAGTGGTTGTGCCTCCTTAGCTGTCCTATTGTCTGCACACCTTAGTTCTTAGAGCTCCACCTCAAAGATGAAGCTAATTCCAAAGACGTCACGACTGCCCTGGTGTGTCTGTCCTCTCGTCTCTGCCCCATCCTTCACCTCCTGCCTTGTTTACTCTGTTTCATTGTTCTTAATGCAGCAAGTCCAGTCTTGTTGCTCGAGCTTCAGGAGGACAACTGCCAGAACCACACTTCCATTAATTAACCCCTAGTGCCTAACAGATGCAGCAGAGACAAAGTCTGAACCTGTTTCCTGCTTTGGGGCTGGAATCTTTTCTCCTGCAGTCACTGTTTCTTCTTGCCTCCAGTCTACAGAAGACTAAACTGTCTCCTAACAATGCCTTTTGCACGTACAGTGTTGTACACCTACAGTTACAAACTGCTTTTAGCTGAGCTTGTGCTGGAGGTCATGGGAGCAGTTATTCCCTGGAGCTGGAGTTACAGATGTTGCTAGCAACCTCACTGGGTTTTGGGAACTGAACACTCAGGTCCTCTGGAAGAGTGCTCTTAACCACTGAATTATGCCTTCAGCTCCTGTTGTTTTGTGGACAGATTCTTATTAATACCTCGTGTGTGTGTGTGTGTGTGTGTGTGTGTGTGTGTGTGTGTGTGTGTGTGTGTGTTGGAAATGATAAGCCTACTCTTCGTTTGGTTTGGTTTTCCCAGACAGGGTTTCTCTGTGTAGTCCTGGAACTCATTCTGTAGACCAGGCTGTCCTTGAACTCACAGAGATCTCCTGCCTCTGTCTCCCAAGTGCTGAGATTAAAAGTCCTTCACCACAACAGCCTGGCTGCCTACTCTTCGTTTTCAGAGCCGGTTTTCATTGCTTTTGATTTAGTTTCCTTTCCAACTCTTCCTACTCTTTAGTTTGTGTGTGTGTGTGTGTGTGTGTGTGTGTGGGCGTGTGTGTGTGTGTGTGTGTGTGTGTGTGTGTGTGTGTGTTTTGTTTGTTTGTTTTTGAGACAGGGTTTCTCTGTATTGTTTTGGAAGCTGTCCTGGAACTAGCTCTGTAGACCAGCTGGCCTCGAACTCACAGAGATCCGTCTGCCTCTGCCTCCCTAGTGCTGGCATTAAAGGTGTGCGCCACCAATACCCGGCTTGTTTTTTGTTTTTAATTTGCTGTTTTTACGTTCTAGAAACAGTTGCACAGCTCCCCATCTCCTTCACACTGAAGCATGTGATGGGCTGTGGGTGTAGTGTGAATGCATGTCTCCTTCTTCAGTTGGGACTAATTTTGTTCTTTTTAGTTTCTCACAGTCAGATCACACGCCTGTACAGCCGGTTCACCAGCCTGGACAAAGGAGAGAATGGGACTCTCAGGTGAGCACTTCCTTTTCCCTCCCAGAAACCAGGAACTCCCTAGCAGCTGTCTTTATTCCAAGGGTAGGTTTGGAGGACAACAACCATTTTGGCCTTGGTGTCTATGGATCATTAGTCCACCGAGGAATTAAATAAGCAGAACAATGATGCTAATTCATGGCCAGGCTTTTGCTGCTTCATACCAACTCCCTCTATATTCAGGTGACTACTGTTCTAGTCCTAGAAAGTTTTGTTTGGTGTTGTTGTTTTTCGAGACAGGGCTTTTCTGTGTAGCACTGGCTGTCCAAGAACTTGCTTTGTAGATCAGTCTGGCCTTGAACTCGGAGAGTTCCACCTCCCTCTGCCTCCCAAGTGCTGGGATTAAAAGCTTGTAGCTGAACTTTTTTTTTCTTTTTTTTAGATTCCTGCTCTCTTCATAAACATTTTCCCATGGCTCTTCCAAATACACTATTTTGTCTTATTTTTCAATTGTATTTATTTTTATTTTACGTATGTTTTTGCTTTGCCATGGGTGTCAGGTTCCCTGGAACTGGAATCACAGACAGTTGTGAGATGCCATGTGGGTACTGGGAATTGAACCCTGGTCCTCTGGAAGGGCAGTCACTGCTCTTAACCACTGAGCCATCCCTCCAGCCCAGCACATTGGTTTTTATAAAACTGACCCATCCTTGGGTCTATCATGTTCCAACACATAACTTTAGGGAACATGACATTAATATAAAGTTAGACTAGGTAGTGAGCATTTTGTCTAGATCACTGGTTCTCATCTGAAGGCTGGTTTACCATCCAGGGACAGATTGTCTAAAAGCATTTTTGATAGTCATGATTGGGAAATGCTGCTGAGATGTAGCCAGCTATCCTTTAGTAGCACCTTGACCAAGAATTATGCTACACTAGGACTGCAGAGTTGTCCCAAGGGTTAAGAGCACATATGTTTTTGCAGAGAACCTGAGTTCTGTTCCAACTCCCACATAAGGCTGCTTACAACTGCCTGTGTCTATAGCTGCAGAGTATTCAATATCCTTCACTGGCCATCTGTGAATTAAGACTAGAGATGAGCCAGGCAGTGGTGGCAAATGCCTTTAATCACATCACTTATGAGGCAGAGGCAGGCAGATCTCAGTGAGTTCAAGGCCAGCCTGGCCTACAATGCAAGTTCCAGGACAGGCTCCAAAGCTACACAGAGAAACCCTGTCTTGAAAAACAAAACAAAACAAAAAAAAACTCGAGATGAGCCAGGCTTGGTGTTGAACATCAGTAATTCCCACTTGGGAGGTTGAGGCAGCCTGGGGTTCACTATGTAGCTATTACATAGTAAGGCCCTAGCTTTAAAAACAAGTAAGCAAAAACACAATTGGTATTGAAAGACAGGATGTAAGTCCTTATGACATTGGAAATCCATGTTTAGGTCCCATCATAGAGTCTGAACTGATATGGAGGATTGTATACCCACTACTTGATACTTGTTATTTATAGGTATGTGCTTTCAGCTAAAACTAAGCTATTGAAATGAATCATAGAACTTAAATAAACCTTTGTTTTCATGTAAAAGTGAGAATTTTTTAATATATTGTATTTTTATTTAATGTCATTGGTGTTTTGCTTGCATGTGTGTCTGTGTGAGTGTGTCAGAAGCCCTGGAACTGGAGTTATAGACAGGTGTGAGCTACCATGTGGGTGCTAGGAATTGAACCTACGTCCTCTGGAAGAGCAATCAGTGCTCTTAACTGCTAAGCCATCCCTCTAGCCCCAAGGATTGTTTTTTAACCTCTTGTTCAACAAAAGGAAGTACATTTTGCTGAGCAGGTAGACTTTTGTATTATAGGACAAATTATGTAATAATTTTTGATGAATTAACAGTCCAGACACTAGCAATCTTCTTTATCATCTTAATCAGTTATGAATGGCTATTTTCATTCATTCATTGGTAACAAAATTCAGTTTCCTAGATGATCAAGGAAGATTAAATCCAGTATTGTCCCAGTGCTTTATACTCAGTCCACTAGGTCAGTTTCCACCTGTTACCAGATGTGGTGGAGAGGAATTAGCTCAGTTAATCAGCACCAGGTAAAGATTAAACCACTCCTGGAAGAGTATGAAAACACCTGAGTGCAATAGCAATGTTTCGTATTCTTTCATTAGTGTTTACTGTTAGGGGAGTAGAGACATGTGCCTGTTGTTTTCTGTTAATATACTTCTTGGAAGCAGGCATGAGATCTATTCAAGTTTCTAGAGTTTCTAACTTATTTCTTTACATTTATTTACTGTGTATGTGGGTAGTAGGTGTTGGAGGGGATGTGTACTGGAGTTAAAGGCCAACTTGTGGGAGTCTTGTTCTCTTTTTCTACCATGTGGGCTCCGAGGATTGAAGTGGCAGTATAAGTCTAGGTAGTAAGCCAGTTGTGAGCTGCCATGTTGGTGCTGGGAATTGAACCTAGGTCCTCTGCTGGGCCATCTGTGCAGTCCTTTTCCACCCCCGTCCCCATACTAACATCTTGTATGTACTTTGTTATATTTCCTATAACAAAGACTTAAATCAACATGGGAAAAATGAGGGCTGAGACTATAGCTCAGTTAGTAGAATATTTGCTTAGCACCCATAAAGCCCCAATTTTATCCCCAGTACCTCACAACTGGGTCTGGCCATACATACTTGCACTTAGCAGATAGAGGCAAAAGGATTGGAAGTTCATCTTTGGCTACATAGGAAGTTCAAGGGCAGCCAGTGGTATCTGACATGCCATTTCTAAATAAATAAGGCCTGAAAGAAGGTTCAATGATTGACAGCAATGGCTGCTCTTCCAGAGGACTTGGGTTTAATTCCCAGCACCCACATGACAGCTCACAACTGTCTGTAACTCAAATTCCAGGGGATCTGACACCTCACACAGACATATATGCAGGCAAAACACTAATGCACATTACAAAAAAATTAAAAATAATTAAAAACTTTATTTTGTGGGGTATGGGAGCAACAGCCTGTAATTCTAACACATGTGAGGTAGATTTAGGAAGATCAAGAAGCCAGGCATTTAAGCCCAGCACTCAGGAGGCAGAAGCAGGCAGATCTCTGTGAGTTTGAGGCCATCCTGGTCTACAGAGTGAGTTTTAGGACAGCCAGGGCTATATAGAGAGATCCCCCCCCAACAAAAAAGAAAAGAAAGGGCAAGGGGCTTGTAAATTGGCTCAGTGGTTAAGAACACTAACTACACTTCCAGAGGATCCAGACTCCATTCCCAGCACCCACAGGGTAATTCAGTCATCTGTAACACCAGTTTCATGGCATCTGACACCCTCTTCTGGCCTTCTCAGGCACTAGGTATACACATGGTACACAGACATACATGCAGGCAAAACACCCATACACATAAAATAAGATAATTTTAAAAATTAGTATTTTGATGCAGCACTATCTTGTTATTGTCTATATTAAATGTGTCTACATTCTATATAGTTGATGTGATATGCTTTACAGCAATTTTTCTAGTCTAAAATCATGTATAGTGTTTATAATTTATTTCTTGGGTTTTTTGTTTGTTTTACATTTATTTATTGGTATGTATATATGTTTGTGTGTAGAGGTGTTACACCTAGCAACTGGAGAGACAGGATCTGAGCTGGGACCCCCTGGGTTAAGAGAGGTGTCCCTCCTCTTCCCTGAACTCAAGGAGTGCGGCCATATTGGGCCTCCTTTTTGAGTCCAAACCTTGGAGTCAAAGCCTTACCTGCTTCTGGAGGACTCTGACTCTGCCTATTGGACATTTATATCCCGTTCCTCAGTGGTACATCTTGGTGGGGCCTCCAAAAGTTCCGCCTAGCCCATTAAGTGCTATGTGGAAGGAGATAGACAACACTTATAGGTTCCAATGATTTTATTAAATTGCCACATAAGCAGGTGACTAATCAATCAGGGTTGCAGGACAAGGACTTGGAAACCTTGTTTCTCCTGAAAGCCCAGAGCAGGGGCAGAAATAGGGTTTATAAGCCCCAGAATTACAAATATTTGTTGCTAAGTTACAGTTAACAATTTTCACCAATCAGGGTTTAGAGATTAGAGGCTTCCTTGAATGTTCCACCATTGCCAACTCACATACAATGCAAGCCTTTCAGTCCAACTAGATACGTTGTTCCTTTTAGTGTTAGGAATAGCCATAATGCTTCTAGAGAACTAAAGATGCAGAACAACTATTTCTGTGGTTTAGAGAGGAGGTTGTGCTGTGGGATAACCCTTCTGTAAGCCGTGAATGAGTATGTGCTGCTCTCATTGGTTGATAATTAAAGCTGCTTTGACTTATAGCAAGGCAGAATATAGCTATGTGGGAAAGCCAAACTGAATACAGGGAGAAAGAAGGGTGAAAAGACACAAGCCAGCTACCCAAGAAACAAGATGTCAACCGACCAGTAAAAACCATGGCCATGTGTGGCAATACATAGATTAATACAAACGGGTTCGTTTAAATGTAAGAGCTAGTTAGTAATAAGCCTGAACTATAGGCCTTGTAATTAATATTAAGCCTCTGAGTGATTATTTAGAAGGGTTTCCGGGACAGGGTAGAACAGAGAAACCTCTGTTTATAAGGTTGGTGAGCCATTGGAAAGTTCTCAGCTCGCCTAGGACTTGGGAACCTGAACTTTATTTCACCCTACAGGCAAAATGTAGTCTAAAGTCAAAATAACAGTACTTAGGCCAAGGTGCTTTTTCCTGCTCCCTTCAGAGGTCAGAAGACAACTTGAAAAAATGGACTCTCTAGGGACTAGAGAGATGACTCAGCAATTAAGAGCAGTTGTTGCTCTTGCAGAGAACCTGGGTTGTAATCCCAGCACCCAATTGGTGGATCATAACCATTTGTGACTCCAATTCCTTGGGATCTAGTGCCCTCTTTTGACCTCCCCAGGTACCAGGCTTGCAAGTGGTACACATACATAAACATAGTAAAACACTTATAAAGTAAAACAAATGAACCTAGAAAGAATTGGCTCTCCCCAATACCATGTGGGTACTGGGGTAAACCTAGTCTTAATGGCAAAAGCCCTATCTGGTAAATCATCTCTTGTATATTTGGTTTTTACTGCTCTTACCACCCCCACATGGTATATGTGTGCGCCTGTGTATATGCATGTATGGATGTGCATACACTTATGTATATGTGGGTATAGAATTCATAGGTCTTCTTCACTCTATTTTTAAATTTATTTTTTATACAGGGTTCTCACTACTTAGCCTTGGCTGGCCTGGAACTCACTATGTAGACCAGGCTGGCCTCAAACTCTGAGAGCTGCATGTCTTTGCCTCAACATCCTTAGTACTGGTATTAAGACATGAGCTACCTGGCCCAACCAATGTTAATTTTTGAGACAAGGTCTCGCTAAATCTAGAGTTCATCAATTCTGCTGACCTAACCGGCCAGTGAGTTCCAGGAGTCTGCCTGTCCCCACCTCTCCAGTGTGGGGGTTACAGATGTGTGCAGCCACATCTAGCCACATTTATGCATGAGTGCTGAGGATCTGAACTCAGGTTCTTAGGCTTGTATGGCAAGTACTTTACTGACCAATGGAGCCATCTTACTAGCCCCTATTCTTTTGTTTTGTTTTTTGAGACAGGTCACATGTATCCCTGGCTGTCCTTAAATTTGTTTGTTTGGGGTTTTTTCAAGACAGGGTTTCTCTGCAGCTTTGGAGCCTATCCTGGAACTCTCTCTGTAGACCAGGCTGGCCTTGAGTTCAGAGATCCACCTGCCTCTGCCTTCTGAGTGCTGGGACTAGAGGTGTGGGCCTCCACAGCCAGCTCTGCCCTTATGTTTATTACATAACCAGGGGCGACTTAGACCTTCTGATCCTCCTACCTCTACCTTCCTTGTTGCAACTTCAGACATGTGCCATTTTGCCTGATTTATGTGGTGCTAGGATTGAACCCATGATTTCTTTCATGATGTACAAGCACTCAGCAACTGGGCTGCATCCCCAAGCCTAGTCTTAAATTCTCCAGTCTCTTGCTCTGTAACAGTCTTCTACTGGGTTTGTGCTTGGGATAGAACCTGGGGCCTTCACTTGCTGAGCATGTGCTCTCTTACTGATGGAAGCCCAGCTTTCCTTCTCTGTCCACCATGACACTGATACTATTGAAGAGTAAACCATGACCAGTTTTGTATTCCTCACATAAGACAGCATCGAAGTTTTAGAGAAATACTGAGCAGTTTTTGAGGCAGTAGTATTCAAAAAGTTTAATATGGGCTGGATGTAGCACATGCCTGTAATCCCAGGACTCAGAGGCTGAGGCAGGAAAATCATGTGTTCAGGCTGGCCTGCACTACAGAGTTCAATTCAAGGCCAACCTTGGCTACCATACAATAATAATAATAACAACAATAACAATAATAATAATACCTTAATAATAACAACAATATAGGAAAGTTTTAACAAAGAAAACAATTTTGATTTAGATTTAAACCATTTCTATATTTCTGCCCTTTAGTTGGGGCAAGGACAAGTTGTGTCTCTGATTCAATTTCTTCTGCTCAACAAGGGCACAGATAAAGTATGATATGAAAAAAGACAGTGATACTGTATCAAGTTGGAGCAGCACATGATGTTTGTATAATAAATGGTATCACAGCCTCCATGCTATATGAAGTTGACTGCCCTGACCATGTTCAAGGTTAAGTCTCTAGTTCTTGTCTGTGAAAGGATTCTTTCCCCTTTTTTCCTTCCTTTCCTTCCCTTTCCTTCCTTCCTTCCTTCCTTCCTTCCTTCCTTCCTTCCTTCCTTTTTTCTTTCCTTTTTTTTTTCTTTTTTTTGGTTAGTTTCTTGGGAAACTATGAGAGGGTCTCACTCTGTAGTTCAAACTGTACTAGAACTCACTTATAGTTCAGACTGGCCTCCAAGTTCTGGGACCATAGGGGTGAGCCACTGTGCCCTGTAGTTCTATAGTTTTGTTTTGTATTTTTCCTTGAGTGGAAACATCTCAAGAATTTCTTGCATTTTGCCGCACACCTTTAATCCCAGCACTGGGGAGACAGAGGCAGGTGGATCTCTGAGTTCAAGGCAAGCCTGGTCTACATAGTGAGTTCCAGGACAGCCAATCCTTTTACACAGAGAAACCCTGTCTTGAAAATAAGGGAAGGAAGGAAGGAAGGAAGGAAGAAAGGAAGAAAGGGAGGGAGGGATTCTTGTATTTCATGTGTTTTAGATCTTCCCAAGCAGTGTCTTCAGGCTCCTCCAATTGAATGCCCCTACATTCAAGTTCTGTGGTAGATGATTGTGTCTATTTGCTGTTCACAGCACCAAACTAAATAACTACAAAATGGGGGCTAGAGAGATGGTTCAGTGGTTAGGACTTGGGTTCAATTCCCAGCACCAACGTGGCAGCTCACAACTGTCTATAACTCCAAGATCTGACAATCACACACAGACACACATGCAGGCAAAACACCAACATACATAAAATAAGAATAAATAATTTTTTTTAAAAAATGACTATAAAATCAGCCAGGCGGTGGGGGCGCATGCATTAAGTCCCAGCACTTGGGAGACAGAGGCAGGTGGATCTCTGTGAGTTCGAGGCCAGGCTGGACCGACAGCCTCCAAAACAATACAGAGAAACCCTGTCTTGTAAAACCAAAAAAAAAAAAAAAAAAAAAAAATCAACTAAGGAGCAGCTTACTTTTACTCATTGTTTGGTTTATTGACATGACCTGTTTGCTGAATTTGCCACAGAAATAATTCCAGGAAGCAATATTCTTATTGGTTTATACTTTGTTGGATTTAAAGGAGTTCATACCAAAGATCTTTAGCTTAAGGTGATTCTCTTGGCAGCCGGGAAGATTTCCAGAGGATTCCAGAACTTGCCATCAACCCACTGGGGGACCGCATCATCAATGCCTTCTTTTCAGAGGGGTGAGTTGGAATGGGTGTTGTTTTTGGGCCGCCCTTTTTTTGGCTCCTTCCTTTGTTGTCTTGCCTACATTAATTGCTAATGTAGAATAATTATAGTAGTGATAATAACAACAATGTAGAATAGAATAATGTTAGTTGTCATCTCAGATCATGGTTGTCCCTAATTATCTCCTGTGTTCCAGTCTCCTTGATTTTTTTCTGTTTCCTTTTGTGTCCGTATATGCACCACCTGTATGGTGCCATCAGAGAGTATTAGATCTGCTGGAAAGGGAATTGTGGATGATTGTGAGCTGCCATGTTGGTGCTAGAAGTCAAATTCCATTCTCCGCAAGAAACATGCATGCTCTGAACCACTTAGACCTCTACTATAATTTCCTGTTTTACGTTTTTGGATGTTAAAAATGAAGCCTAGCACAGAATTGACAGCACACAACACATTATTGGCTGTTGGGCAATGCAGTCTGTGTTTGTGGTCATTTGCCTCTCCCTTGATACCTCCTCCCCTCCAAGCTGTTTCTGTTTTGTTTTTTTCCCTTCGTTTCTGAGATAGGAGCTCTCACTGTATAGTCCTAGCTGATCTGGAACTCATTATATGGACCAGGCAGGCCTTATACTCACAAAGTTCTACACACCTCCTCCTCCTGAGTTCTGATATTAAAGGTATGCCCTTCCATACACCTGCTTTTTCTTTTCTTTTCTTTTTTGGGTGGGGCTAAGGATCAAGTGTATGTATTGATGTATGCTAGACAAATGCTTTACCACTGAGCCATTTCTCTAGCTCCCTACTCACATACTCATAGACATTCCCTTCTTTTTCCTCCTTCCCTTCCATATATACGAGTTTATATATATAAATATATATATATATGCACACATATTCTTTTTCAACATTATATATTACATAAATGTGTGCCTGTTCACATAATCATATTTTTTAACCGTTTGAGGGTAAATTGCATCCATTTACCTCTGAATGTTTCAGTATATGTCCGTTCAGAATTATCCTTTCTAAAACTTAATAGTGATCAGCTACAGAGGTGGATGATAGTATATGCCTGTAATCGGACCATTTGGGAGGTAGATTGCTTCCAGTTTGAAGATAGCCTGGGTTGTGGAGCAAGACTTTGTCTCAAAAACAGAAGAAGAAGAAGAAGATGATGATGATGATGATGATACTGTAGTGCTATGAATTGAGAGCAAAGGAATTTGTTGTTGAGATGATGGTGTCTGTTTTAGTTACTGTTTCTGTTGCTGCGATAAAGTACTATGACCAAAAGCAACTGAGGGAGGAAAGGGTTTATTACAGCTTACAATTCTAAATCACAGTCCATCTTCAAAGGAGGTCAGGAGAGGAACTCAAGGTTAGAACCTGAAGGCAGGGACTGAAGTAGAGCCATGGAGGAGTTCTGCTTACTAATTTGCTCCCATGGCTTACTCAGCCTTCCCCACCTCACCCCTACCCCAAGACAGGGTTTTTCTGGAGATCCCTACTGTATATCCCTACTGGAACTCTGTGTGTAGACCAAACTGGCCTTGAACTCAGAGTTCCTCCTGCCTCAGCCTCTGAAAGAGTGAACCACCATCAAGGACCATTGGCCCAGGGGTAGTACCACCTTCAATGTGCTGGGTCCTCCCATATCAATCACTAATTTTAAAAATACCTAGAAAGTATGCCTATAGGCCAGTCTAGGTTCTTTCTTCCCAAATGATTCTAGACTATGTCAAGTTGATATAAGAACTAGCCAACACACACCCCACACACAGTCCATGGTGTCCATAGTTATACATGGCAGCAAAACAGCCATACACATAAAAGTTTCTTTTTAATTGACTAACAAAACTCAGGGCCAGTTAGATCAGGAAAGGTGGCAGGAATCCAGTCAGACCAAGACATACTCAACTGGAATCCAGTCAGACCAAGACATACTCAGTTCAGAGTCCTGTTGAACCTTCCCTTTGTGCTCCTTCCCTTTGGCCTCTCTTGCCTCCTGAACCACTGTTACATGTGCTTTGAGAGCCTCAGAGCGCTGCACCGTGTCAGACAGAGTTTTACAGATGTTTATACACAAACCATTTGCAATGGAAAGTGAATTCACTAGACTCATTTTATCAGCTGCTTTTTCAGAGCTGCTTAGTTACCATCAGTTGCTTGGAGAAACATCTTGTAGAAATCTTTTTCTTCTTGTTTTTATTTTTAACATTTATTTATTTTGTGTGGATGTAAATTAGAGGACAACTTTCGGGGGTTAGTTCTCCTCTGTACCACCTGGATTCTGGGGAATATGCTCAGCTCATCAGGCTTGGCAAGAGCCTGTCCCCACGGAGTCATCTCGTCAGCCTGGAAGTCTGTTTTGAAAGTCAAAGCTGTGTTTCCTCTGACTCTGGTGACCCACCTTCTCTAGTCTGCCACTAAGAGTGCCGTGGCCTCTGTGGCCAGGCTTAGGCACCTGAGCCGCTGCTCCCTGCTCCTCTGAGACACGGCCACTTGGCTCCCAGGCTTTTATTTTTCCTGTCTTAAAGAGGGAGAGTTTTTCTGTTCTTTTTTGTTTTCTTTTCTTCAGATTGAAATTGATAATAGAACAGTGGTGTTTCATTCTCGGTTACGTGCACATTGTGCTAATAACATTACCCCAGGCCCCCATCCTGGGTACATGGTTCAAGTGTTACTCCATATTGCTTGGTTTCTCAGAGCTTACATTTTGTTGCAGATACTATCCTCCTCCACCAGGAATGTGCCTACATGAAAGAATCAAAGGTCACCCTTTTGAGCTAGCCTTACCTTGACCTCTCCCATTAGTAGGTCTCTGAACTGTGTCTACCTGTCACATCTACACTAGGAGACCAGGGTGTCTTTTTTTTTAAACTCTTTTATTTTTCAAACCTGGTCACTTTGCAGTACATAATGAACTCAAATTCAAGATCCTTGCGGGGGGGTGCACGCCTTTAATCCCAACACCTGGGAGGCAGAGGCAGGCGGATCTTCTTGAGTTCGAGGCCGGGCTGGACCGACAGCCTCCAAAACAATACAGAGAAACCCTGTCTCCTAAAAACCAAAAAAAAAAAAAAAAAAAAAAAAATCAAGATCCTCCTACTGCTGCCTCCTAAATGTTGGGGTTACCCAGCTGAGGCTGGGATTTTGTTTTGTTTTTGTTTTTGTTTTTCAAGACAGTGTTTCTCTATGGCTTTGAAGCCTGTCCTAGAACTCCCTCTGTAGACCAGGCTGGTCTCGAACTCACAGAGATCTTCCTGTCTCTGCCTCCCAAGTGCTGTGATTAAAGGTGAGTGCCACCCCCCAGCTTGTTTTTGTTTTTTGACTCAGGTTCTCACACTGTGTAGATTTGGGTGGCCTGGAACTATGTAGACCAGGCTAGCCTTGAATTTATAGAGATCTACCTGTCTCTGTCTCCAAGGGCTAAGATTAAAGGCAGGTGCCATGATGCCTGGCAGGATTTTTTTTTAAGGTAGCTCTGGGAAGCAGGCCACATGAGACTGATATGATTGTCTAAAGTAAACAAGTCACATGGGTCACCCTTTAACTGTTAAAAATTCATTTAGTCAATTTTAGAATTATTTCCTTGGGGTGTGTGTGTGTGTGTGTGTGTGTGTGTGTGTGATAGGCATGCATGCATGGAGTCAGACTTCAGGAGTCATTTCTCTCTTTCCACTGTGTAGGTTTTTGAGGATTAAACTCAGTCATCAGACTTAGCAGCAAACTAAGTCAGTTTTATGTGATACTGGGATTTAAGCATCGGTCTCATAAATGGTAGGCAAATACTCTACTAACTAAGCTACATCCCTAGCCCTTTGTTGTTGTTGCTGTTTTGTTTTTGTTTTTCAGATTTTTTTTTTTTTGGTTTTTTTGGTTTTTTTTTTTTTTTCGAGACAGGGTTTCTCTGTGGCTTTGCAGATTTTTTGAGACAAAGTATTGCTTGATTCCTTGGCTGGCTTTAGTACTCTTATGTGCCCTAAAGCCAACTTAAACTCTAAGGAATCCTCTTGTCTCTGACTCCTGGGTGCTGGGATTGCAGATTCCATTGCCATGCATTACTGCAATGTTGATATTTACTGCAGCTTCTTATTTTTTTTATATGGATTAAAAAAGCCAGGCAGTGGTATGTATGTCTGTAACTTCAGCACTTGGGAGGCAGAGGCAGGAGTATTGTCAAAATTAAGGTCATCCTGGTATACACAGTAAATCTCAGGCCAACCAGGATTACATGGTTAGATCCTGTTTCAACAAAACAAAGTATAGGGCTGGAAAGATAGCTAATCAGCTAAAAACACTGGCTGTTTTTCTAGAGGACCCACGTTAGATTCCCAGCCACACATGGAAGCTCACAACTGGCAATAACTCCTGTTCAGGGAATTGGATGCTCTTTTCTGACATCCACAGGCCCCAGGCATGCAGACAACATATCCATACACATAAAATACAAGTTGTTTTAGGAAGGAAAGCTGGATCTATATAGCTCAGTGGTATAGTGCTTGCCTAGTATAGCTGAAGACCCGTGTTTGATCCCTAGCACTAGAAGATGAAGAGAAGGAGGAAAACATAGCAAAGTTACTGGGCATGTTTCCTTATACCTATTACCCTAGCACTTGGGAAGCCAAAACAGGACTGCTGAGAACAAAGCCAAGCTTGCTACCATGTCAGACTGTCTCAGAACAAGTAAACAAAAAAGCACGGTTTCTTAGAATATCTTTAGGTGTACCTTACTATACTAACATATGGACTGTTCCAGAGTTCAAAGCAAAAAGAGATTATTCTTGGTGTTACTGGCCCTTCTCTACATCCAATTTTTGGAAAAGATATATAAGTAAATTCAGTTGATAACTCTCACCATAGCCAACTGCTTTCCTTCTTTCAGCCTAGTTAATCATTTAATAAATGTGAATAATATACCACTTCACACAATTGGGGTGAGGCTTCTAGGAGGCAGATGTATAAGCCCTGAGGTACAATGCATGCATATGGAAAGAAAGTTGTAAATGGACTTTCAGGCTCCTCAGGCTCGGTGTTGACCATTTCTTGAGTTCATAAGAAACAGTCACCATGAGTCAGTATAGTTGAGAGGCAGAGTGCTTACCTAGCTGTGGAAGACCTTAAATTTGATCTCTAAACACTGCAAAAAGACAAAACATACAAACAGAAGAGCCCACCCTGATTAACATGGTGTTCTATTCTGTTTCCTAATCAGAGAGGACCAGGTAAACTTCCGAGGATTCATGAGAACATTGGCTCATTTCCGACCCATTGAGGATAACGAAAAGAGCAAAGATGTGAATGGACCTGAACCACTCAACAGCCGAAGCAACAAACTGCATTGTAAGGAGCATCAGTTGTGTGACTTAACATATTTCCTCCTCTCCCCAAATCATCTGTGTGCTCTTTTACTCTTTCAACATTTGTAAAAGCAGAGTGCCAAGTGGTCAGACTGTGGAGCTAAGCTGAGTTGGAATTCCTGGTTTACCATTTTTTCCACATGACACTTGGGACAGGTTACCTGAGATCTTTGGACTGCAGTTTTCTCTTATGTAAAATGAGATATTAAGGGATTTTATAGATCATTTCCATAGCTCATTATGGGATTTTGGTTGCTGTTAGAGACAGTATCACATGTTTCCTAGTCTAGCCTCAGACTTACTACATAGCTATGGCTTGCTTGAATTCCTGATTCCATTGTCTACACCTCCCATGTGCTGAAATTACTGGCATATACCACCACAACTTATTTTTGAGGTGCTTGGGGTAGTGCCCAAGGCATAAAGTGTGCCAGACAAGTACTGTTACTACTGAGCCACATCTGTTGTTCCCATTAAGAAATTCTTCCTGTTTTGAGAATTAATATATGTCTAGTGCTTCAAACAGTACCTTGTATATACTAGTATTGTACCTGGTATTTATAGTTCATTATCTCTTGTAGGCCAGGCACTATAGAAGGTACTTGAGTGACGACTGGGAGCAAGGTCCCAGGCTCTGCCAATAAGAGATAATATTGGTCCTCCATGTATTCTAGAATTTGGTAGATTATGGATTTGACTGAAGTTCCAGTAAGCGAGAGGCAATGTTTAATTTTCTGTGCCTGTTACCTCTTGCCTCCTTTCTTTAAATACTTACTAGATTTCCTTCTGCCCTTGTTGGGTCATGGACTATTGCCCAATCCCTTACAACACTTTTCCAGGAAGTTGAAGTTGAAATTCTACTTTTCCTTCAACACAAGTTGATGTTGAAATTATATGAAACTGATTGATCCCAACCCTGCCTTGAAAGAGTACATGGTGCTGCCTGGGAGTTTATGAAGCCTCAGATTAAATGGATGATTTAAAGATACTAGAAGATCTTTAACTATTAGAACATACACAAGTAAGTTAGATGACATAATGCTACATTTCATATACTTGACAAGTGCCTCAAGAAGCTTTAGTTTGTGGCTGTTGGTCTTTGCTCATCTTCTTGGAGGGCTGTGAGTCCCCTTTTGTTGGCATTTATGGCACAGTTCGAGAATCGCTGAAGTGAATCTTGTTACTTAGGCCAGAGAATATTTTTGAACAAAAGTACTAAAATACTGTTGAACTCTACCACAGCATTATGGTGCTTGACAAACAGAAAATTTCAATAGAAAAAGATGGCTACAGACGACAGAATTCTGTGAATTATCCTCATGTTTATTATAGACTGCACTAGTGAGCTGCATTTTCTCCTTTCAAGACCAAGTACTGCTTGCTTCATACAAAGCCTTCTGTCTGTGGGTTGGTAGTGTTGTTATCTAGTAAGTTCTTTTTAATTGTTTAATTGTAGTCCAGGCGTGGTCTGGAACTCAGTGTGTAATCCAGGCACGTCTCAAACGTGGGACAGTCCTCCCCTCTGCCTCCTGAGTGCTACCACATCCAGCTTTGATAGTGTTTTAGCACATTTCTACTATATGCCTATCTGATCTTGATACTGTACAGTAAAAATTTGTTTGCCATACTTGAGACAAGGAGTTAATGAATAATTGGGAAAAATCAATTGTAGCATAGAATCCTAGAAAAGTATACATGGTTTAACATTTTCTTTTACTTTAACCTACTTAAGCATTCATTCTCTTTGTAGTCTTAATGGCGGTGAGCCAGTAGTTTTCTTTTTCTCTCTTGATCTTTCTTCTTTTCTCTCTCTTTGTTTCTTCCTTTCTTTCTCTCTTCTTCCTCTCCTCTCTCTTCTTTCTTTCAATCCACCTGCCTCTGCCTCCCTAGTGCTGGAATTAAAGGTGTGTGCCACCATAACCCAACAGTAGTTGCTTTCTTTTTCTTTGAGACAAGGTCTCACTATGTAGCTCCTGCTGTCCTTGAACTTGATGTGTAGACTGGGCTGTCCTGTAGACAGGAAACTCAGCCTGCTGGTGGTGGTGGTGGTGGTGGTGGTGGTGGTGGTGGTGGTGGTGGTGGTGGTGGTGGTGGTGGTGGTGATGGTGATGCACGCCTTTAATCCCAGCACTCATGAGGCAGAAGTAGGCAGATCTGATGAGTTCAAAGCCAGCCTGGTCTACATAGCGAGTTCCAGGCCAGCCAGAGCTACACCACAATAAATAAATAAATAAATAAATAAATAAATAAATAAATAAATAAATAAATAATCAATTGATCGATTAAAATAAATAAACAAATAATCGATTGCTTGATTAAAATAAATAAATAAAGTTACATAGAGATATATCTGTCTCTGAGCACTGGCATTAAAGGTGTATGTAGATGGAAGTTTCTGCCCTGTCCCAAAGCCATTTAGTCCCAAATAAACACACAGAGGCTTATAGTAATTATAAACTGTTTGGCCTATGGCTCAGGCATCTTATTGCCTAGCTCTCTCTTAATTATTAACCCATTTCTATTAATCTGTATATCTCTATATAGTCTTGGTTTACCAGCGATGCCCAGGTCTCCTGCTTCCTTGGCAGCTACATGGCATCTTACTGACAATTCACTCTCTGCCTTCCTCTTTCCAGTCTGGTAGCTCCATCTATACTTCCTGCCTGGCCAATCAGTGTTTTATTAAACCAATATGAGTGATGAATCTTTGCAATGTAAAAGAGCATTATCCCACATGAGGTGGGCACTACCATGCCCAGCTTTGTAGTAGTTGTTTTCTTGAGTGTGGGACTGCTGATGGAAGTTGTATCATGTTTTTATCATACATTAAGTAACAGGATGTAGTATTTAGTCAAAGAACAATCTTAGGCCTTAAATTGATGAGAAGCACAAATGATAAACAGAGAATTCAGAAATATGTGCCATGTGAAACTTAATCTATTTGTGCTGCATTTGTACCTGTCTAGTAGACATTTTGAGAAGAAAAATCTTTTTCTTTCCACAATCACAAATTCATTTGTCCGTGAACCCAGGGGCTAGAAAGGATATTCCACAAGAACCTCTGTTCTTTTTTTTTCCCCCGGTTTTTCGGAGACAGGGTTTTTCTGTGGTTTTGGAGACTGTCCTGGAACTGGCTCTTGTAGACCAGTCTGGCCTCGAACTCACAGAGATCCGCCTGCCTCTGCCTCCGGAGTGCTGGGATTAAAGGCGTGCACCACCACCACCCGGTGTTGAACCTCTGTTCTTGAACAAGGAATTGAAGCAGTTTTGTCTGTATATCAACATTGATCATTTTTATTCTTCTGTGTGTGTCCGTGTACATTCATGTGTGTGCTAGAAGGTATTAGGACCCCTGGAACTGGAGTTAACTAGTGATTGTGAGCTTCCCAATGTGTGTTCAGTTCTCTGGAAGAACAGTAAGTTTAAGGCCAGTTTGGGTTTCATAAGACCCTATCTCATTAAAAAAAGTATATGTGGCAGGGGTGAGATTGTAGGAGAATCCTCACCCCATTTGCCTAGTCAAGAAATTAAAAGCTGGGCATGATAGAGCATGACTTTAATCCTGGCATTTGAGAGGCAGAGGTAGAAGATCTCTGTTAGTTAAGTTCAAGGCTAGCCTAGGCAACAGTGAGACCCTGTCTCAAAAACAAAACAACAACAACAGAACTACAGAGGTAGCTCAGCAGTTAAGAGTACTTGCTGTTCTTCCAGAGATCCGGATTCAATTCCCAGCAACCACATAGTAGCTCACAACCATCTGTAATGAGATCTGGTGCCCTCTCTGGCGTACAGGGATACATGCAGACAGAAACATAATAAATACATCTTTTTTTTTTTTTTTTAAGAAAGAAATATAAGAAAGGCAGGGCAGGAACTGAGAAATGATACAGGGTGTGTGGGCACTTGCTGTACCATCCTGAGGACTGGAGTTTAGGTGCCCCACTTGAATGACAAGTCAGTTGTATGTTCACACCCATAATCCTAGCTCTGGGCGGTGGGGTGGGTATATATAGACATCAAAGTTTTGTTGATTTTGTTTAAAACTCCAGTCCTTGCTGGGCACTGTGATACCTATAATCTCAGCACTTAGGAAGTGGAGATGGAAAGATGAAGAGTTCAAGGCCAGCTGTCGCTAAGTGTCAAGCTCTAGGCCAGCTTCAGCTGCATACGATTCTGTCTCAAAAAGGGAAGGAAGTTCCAGTTCTTTTCTAAGGAAGAGTAGGATTTGAACTCTGGCATAAGGTCTATATAGTAGGTATCAGTTTTCTGTCCTTTGTGTGCTCAGCTCCTTGAAAAAAGGACAAAGCACTACAAAAATTGCCCACTGACTTCTTGTGTTTTCCTACCAGTTGCTTTTAGGCTATATGATTTGGATAAAGATGACAAGATCTCCCGTGATGAGCTGCTGCAGGTATGTGGGAAAGTTTCGGGACGGTGTGTATTTGGGGCCCTGACTTTGCTTTTATGGGCAACAGTCATTCTTCCTTTTCAGTAAACACTCATTGAATCCCTGCCTTGGAAAGAGTCCTGATGCAGACAAAAGACAGAGAAGACCTGGAAACACTTGAAACTGGTCTCTAAGTATTCAGGGATGGGGGATCTTCACCACTTAAAAGCCCCTGTCTCTGTGGTGCTGAGTGACAAAGGGGAATACACAATGAGGCTGGGTCAGATAGCTCAGTTACTGACAGGTCAGCTTGTTAGCAGTCATTTTATCCAAGGACTTTGAAGTGAATTCTGCTGTTGAGTCTCTCCTGAAACTTGGTATCAGAGTCAAGGGACTGCTGTAGCCACCATCTACCCAGCTAACCACTCCAGTTGTTGGTAGTTCCAGCCTAAGGTGGTTCCAGCTCTGACTGACAATTGCATGATTTGCATTGTTTACTATCTCTTTCTCTTTTTGTAAATGTAGGACAGTAGGGAACTCTTCCTTTTGTTGAATCTGGGAGACCTCAGGTAGCTAGCACATTGAGGAATTTCCATGGGGCAAGATGTTTCAAGATCATACCTAAAAGGGGAAGTGCTTTCTGTTCTAAACTAAACCAAAACTAATTCTTTGGTTTTAAAAAACTTATAAGTTGCCAGGCATGGTGGTGTACACCTTTAATCCAGGCAGAAGCAGGTGAATCTCTGAATTCAAAGTCAGCCTGATCTACAGATCAAGTTCTAGGACGGCCAGGACTACTCAAAGAAACCCTATCTCCAAATAACAAACAAACAAACAAACAAAAAAACCTCACAAGTTGAAGCCTACTCAGAGCAGATTAAGGACCAACCCAATCTTCCTACATTTCAATGAGAAAACATGAAACTGGAGGCTAATGGTAGTATCCCATGGCCCTTGCTTTTAAAAAATACACATAATATTTACCATTTATTCTTTTGAGAATTTTATATATGTATATGATATTTTGATCATATATGCCCTCTTCCTCCACTTCTCTTATGTCCTTTTTGAAAAAAATAACCTGCTGAGTACAGTCAGTGCTAACTATGTGCACATGGATGTGGGACCATTCATCGGAGCATGGGCAATGTACTAATAGTGGCCACACCCCAACAACAATAACAGCAAAATGACTCTCCAGCCTGTTCTGTAAAGTGCGTTCTAGGACTGTTATACAGAGAAATCCTGACTCAAAAAACAAACAAACAAAAAAACCCCAGAAGACTCCATCCCCCAGCAACCACCTGCCAATAGCTCCTCAGCTATGGGTGTGGGGTCTCATGAGCCTCTCACCATCCATACCAGATGCTGACTTTACCCTTTGCTTTTGAGATGGGAATAACTTTCTTTGGTGAAATGCATACTGTCTTACTCAAAGATATACCTGTGCCTTTGAGGTCTGAAAAGATGGAAACGACTATTCTTGTGTTACATATTTTCACCCAGACCTGGCTCAGGCATCAAGTTTTAACCTAGCAAGAAGAGAACAGTTGTCTGAAGTAGAAGAAGAGAACCTTTTTCTTTCTAGGCACTGTAATTTCTAAAGCATTTGGTCTATATGTATAGTCTATACTATGTCAGTTATACTTCAGCAGAGAGGGTTGCTCTGTTCAAAGACCTATTTCATGAGGCTAGCGTAACTCAGACATGAAAACTTTATAAAGATAGTGTGAGCCTGGTCTACGAGAGCTAGTTCCAGGACAGCTTCCAAAGCCACAGAGAAACCCTGTCTTGAAAAACCAAAGCTAAAAGATAGTGTGAGAAAAATGCTGTCCAAGCCCTTTTCACACCGATTTTTAAAAATTCCAAACATCGGGCTGGAGTGATGCTCAGAGGTTTAGAGCACTGGCTCTTCTTAGAGAGGACTCAGATTCAGTTTCCAGCACCCACATGATGGCTCACAACCACCTATTACTCTAGTTCAGAGCATCCAGTGCCCTTTCCTGAAGAGAGTTCTGGGAATGTAACTCAGTGGCAGAATGCTCACATGGCACATGGAAGGCCCTGGGTTTAATTGAGAAGACTACACCCAATAAAAGGGAGCGTGCATATAGAAACTAGAGTAATTGCAGTTAAATAACAATAAGTTTCCACTGGCTAATAACCCTCCAGCTGGATTAGTAAGTGGTAAGGTAGACAAATGGAAGAAGCATTGGCCTGGGAATGGAGGCCTGGAAAGACAGCATCTGTCAACTGGTTCATAGCACCGGGGCCAAACCACTTCTGAACCTCTTGCCCTCATTAAATGACAAGATAAAGGTATTTTATTACACACCATGCTTGTCTACCTCCCAACATGAACACATGTACACATATATTCTAACTCTATAATTCTTTGTGTGTGTGTGTAAAGTTGGGAATGGCGTCCAGGACCTCACACACCTGAGGCAGTATTCTCCCCACAAGCCTCTCTACAGCCTAAGCTCTTACCATTCTCCAAGCAAAACACCCTAGGGACTAATTGAATTGAGATCTGAGGATGTCACCATTTGGAGATCAATTTATCTGCTTGGTTACTTGCTTTGGGAGAGGTGGAAATGGCTTTGCTGAAATGATACCTTAACCACTGAGCCATGACTTCTAGGTTTGTTTGTTTCTTTGTTTGTTTGTTTGTTTGAGACAGATTTTCTCTGTGTAGCCTTGACTGTTCTGGAACTTGTTCTATAGATCAGGTTAACCTTGAACTCACAGAGATCCATCTGCCTCTTGAGTGCTGGTATTAAAGGCATATACTGCCACCACCTGGCACAACTTTTGGTTTTAAAGAATTGGTTGATTGCCCCTGTCTCTAAAAAACAAAAGAATTGGTTGACAGCTATGTAAGGTAGTATATGTAACTGGTAAGAACTACTTGACAAGCTAAGAGTCTAGGCAGTTAAGGCCGGTGCCAACCCGAGCAGCATAGTAAGTTTGTCTAAAAAATAGTCCTCCTTTGCCCACCCCACCCCAACAAAAATAGTTGGTAAAAAAGAGAAACCTACAGCACTCGGGAGGCAGAGGCAGGCGGATCTCTGTGAGTTCGAGGCCAGCCTGGTCTACAGAGTGAGGACAGCCTCCAAAACAATACAGAGAAACCCTGTCTTGAAAATCCAAAAAAAAAAAAAAAACCTGTAGGGGTGAGCCCACAATACTGAACATGCCCCAGTGGACAGGGGTATGGGGAACACAGGAAGATATAAGGGAAATATAAGAGAAAGCAAAAGCCCTCTCTCTTGGAAGCCAGCCATGCTTCTCATCTTCCCAGCTTGTATGTAAATGCTTTCTCCTGTTAATAAAAACACTTGTTTCCCCCTTGCATTGACTCCCTGTCAGAAACCCACTGCTGATGCAAATTTAGTATTTCCAGAAGGATGCAAAGGAATGGGGAAGAAAGCCTGTGACCTATTAGACAAGAGGACATTGCAGTTATTTATTTTGTTTAAGGTGCCATGATTGTGTGTGTGATACTAGGGCCTTGTGTTTGCTATATGAGCACTATCCCAGACACCCTCACACTTTAAAAAAGTCTTCACTAAGTTCACCAAACTGGACTCAACTTGTAATCTACCACATAGGCCTCCCACATAGTCTTTAAGGAGGTTTATATGGGCTGTAACCTGAAATAAAGGCTCAGTGTCCCGTGTCCTGCCCCCCCACACACACAACAGAGGACTGCTTTTGTATTGGATTCCAGAACAATCCACCAAACTGACTTCCAGGGATTGGTTGTCTGGGTTTCACAGTACCTGAATATCCCAGCTTCTGCTCTGTTCTTCTATGGACTTCATAACATGTGTGATGTACCTCACAGCTGCATTATGACTGCTGTGCCAGCTGTCATGCCTGTAGTCTGAGCAGGAAGAATCAGTTCTGTCCATATGGAGAAGATTCTTCGCGACTTTGCTGGAGTTTCACTCTCTTCCTTCTTTTAGAATGGCCTAGATAAGAAGCTAAGGATTTCACCTGTCTTGCTGGTGAATCAAAGGAATCAAAGGGGAAGGGAGTTGAGGTGGCTTTTTCTCAAGTCTCCTCTAAGGCTCTTGGTCTTGTAGGTGCTACGAATGATGGTTGGAGTGAACATCTCAGATGAGCAGCTGGGCAGCATTGCGGACAGGACCATTCAGGAGGCTGACCAGGATGGGGATAGTGCCATATCCTTTACGGAATTTGTTAAGGTCTGTCCATTACCTTTTAATTTTTTCCCATTCCATTCTTTTTTATTAGCATATATTAATTATTTACAGTGTGTTTTAGTGTAACATTTTTATACATGTATATATCTTGATTGTATTCACTCTGTCTCCCTCTCACTTGCTGATTCCCTTATTTTCCTCAACTAATCTTTTATGTTCATGTCTTTTTGGAGGGGTGAAGATAAGCGTTTAATTGGGGTTACTTACAGGGCTTGGGGAACTAATGAAGGTCTTCACAACTGAAGAAAATGTCTCCTCAGCAACCATTAGCTCCCAGTGGATCCTCAGGAAGAGTTGTGCCCTTATGAGTCTTTCCCCTTTTAATTTTAAGTTCGATTCCGTTGCATAGGAGGAGGAAGAGAACACCCATTATTTAGAAGGGTGCTCAGAATGATCATAATCTTAATGATACATTGTTTGTTTTTCATCTCCAGGTTTTGGAGAAGGTGGATGTAGAACAGAAAATGAGCATCCGGTTTCTTCACTAAAGGACAGGGACCAAATTATTCTTGCTTCCTAGTATTTAAGAACTGGAACTTCCTTCTGTCCTCCAACCCCACCCTATCCTGTCATCCCCCTTCCCAGAATACTACTGCTCTTGCATGACAACCTGAAGTCTCCCCTGTCCACACAGACTTGCCTTTGGTGTATAAACAGGGCATTGCAGAATGGTACCCTCAGTCTGTTTCTGTTCAGTATGCACCCACCAGGTCTCTGTTTGTAAGTGACATCATCCCTGTTTTGATGCTGAATGCCATGCATCCATCCTGTCTGAGAAAATGAGATAGGGGCTCACGTCAAGAACCAGCCAGCACAGCTCCCACTGGATGGAGACCATATCCATGCTGCCTTCCCTTCATCGAACCTCCACATGTTCCTGTGTCCTTCTGTGTCCTTTACTTCCTACCTCCCTGTCACCAACCGTGTATCCATTTGGTTTTCAGTCTCCATCCTTTTGATTAAGATTCCCTGTATTCTCCTTGACTCTGGGCTCTGCTGTCAAGCCTGTCTCCAGTGTGACAGGATAGTAAGTGGTCTGGTGGTTTATATCTACCTTCTCCTGGACGTGTCTCTGCAACATTGCCTGTCCAGGAACTTTCTGGCAACCAGTACAACTCTTGGAAGCATGTGACTCTCTTGATCCCCTGCACTGCTCTCATCACAGGGCTTATGAACAGAGATATACTGAAAAGGTTGTCATGGTGGGACTTGTAGAGCCATGTCTCCTAGGTGGTTTCCCCAGGTCTCTCTACCTCTGGCTTTTTATTTTCAACATATTTATGTGGCTTCTTTTCTGAGTGCAGTGTTGACATTCAGAAAATAGTCTTATGCCTGACAGTTTGCTTCTCTTTGGGACATTGTCACCAATAGAGTAGCTGTTTTGAACATGTTAGGGGGCCTTCTTGTAGTTTTCTGAAGAGGCTAGGCACCCTGGAGAACTGCCCACATTCACTCTGCAGCATGGGTTATGCTCAGTGTTCTGGAAGATCTTCACATTTCCAAACAGAAAGACTAGTGTTATGGAAGTGCCTGACTTATCTTAGTCCTCAAGAATTAAATTGTCCTCGGTGTCTTAAAGTTTTGCACAAAATTCTGAATGAATTTTATGCTTGGCAAATTTTAACACTGGAAGCCCTGTAGTCAGTCCATAATCCTGGTGCAGGTATTGAATGCATAGGACCTTCCTAGCTCCTTGTGTAGAGTGTAGACCACTGCACATCCTTTAGGAGTATAGGACCTAGCACTGGTGACACCAGCTGAAGTGAAAGTAGAGGTCTTTGAGTGACCCAGCTCAACTTTTGGGCCAGTGTCAGCTTGGTTTAGACCTCACTGAATCAGGCTGCTTCTGTCCTGTGTCTGTGTAAATCTGCTCTTGGCTGGCTTTCTCTGTTGTTTGCTTGCTTGCTTCTTTGCTTTGGAAGGCTATTCAAGACATGTAACAATTCTTTAGGAAAGAATTAAAACCCAAACAAAACACTGCAAAAGGGAAGGGTAAAAGTGAGAAGTAGCCAGGATGGATGGCTAGAGTCTACATGAACTGGGGAATTCTTTATAAAATATCTGTCTGACTTTGTGATCAAATGATGTAATATAAGAATTGTATAAAAGGGAAGAATTGTCTGATACTGATCTGTTTAAGAAGTTCTTCAGAGGCTTCTTGATTTACATATTTAAAGTTTCTAAGATTACGCCCCCCCTTGGCTGTATAGCAAACTGTTTTAATCCACAGTTGTGCCTTATTGTCCCATTAAAATTGTATTCCTCAATCCATCAATAAATTAATTGTCGTTAAAACAAGTGCGATGGTTACAAATGTGTACCCCAAACACCCAGCTAAAATCATGTGATCGTGTGTGTGTGTGTGTGTGTGTGTGTGTGTGTATGTGTGTGTGTGTGTGTGTGTGTGTGTGTGTGGTGAGAGAGAGAGAGAGAGAGAGAGAGAGAGAGAGAGAGAGAGAGAGAGAGACCTGTGGATTTCAGGTAGGGCCTTACGCTTGCTAAGCAAGTGCTAAACAGCTGAGCTGTGTCTCCATCCCTCAGTTTCTTTTCTCTAGTCTCTAAATCTAAGAAGCATTGCTGATAAAGGAGGAGGTGCTATAAGAAAATAAATAGCAAAGTTGGGTGTGGTGCATTTGACAACCCAAGTACTTTGGAGGTAGAGACATAAGGATCATGGGTTCAAGCTTAGGTACATCTTGAGTTTGAAACCTTGTCTTAAAAAAGAAAAAAAATGAGGCTGAAAAGATAGCTCAGCAGTTAGGAGCATCTGCTGTTCTTGCAGAGAACCAGGGATGGGTTCCCAGCTCCTATACAGTGGCTTTTACATCTGTTCTTTAACTCCAGTTCCAGGGTATCTGCACCCTCTTCTGGCCTCTGGTGGTACCAAGTACACATGTGCACATAGACACACCAGGCAAAACATTTATAACAAACACACACACACACACACACACACACACACACACACACACACACACTTTTTAAAACAGAAAACAAAGCCAGCATTATAGACATTCTAGTATAGATCAATAATCTCAGCAGTTCATTACCTCTGCTGGTCTCACAACACATAAAAAAGGCTTCAAAGCCCACTGTGGAGCTAGTTGGTGATTCTAGCACTTAGAAGACAGAGACATGGAGCTGGAGAGATGGCCCAGTGGTTAAGAGCAGCTGCTACTCTTCCAGAAGACCCAGGTTCAATTCCCAGCACCCACATGGCAGCTCACAGCTGTCTATAACTCTAGTTCCAGAGGATCAGACACCCTCGTACAGACATACATACAGGCAAAGCATCAGTGTGCATAAAGTGAATCTTTAAAAATGGGGAGGGGGGCAGACTGATGGCTGGGAGGCCAGCATAGGACTGATCCAAACCCTCTGATTGTGGGTGTCAGTGAGGAGGCCTAGGCAATCTATGGGGCCTCGGGTACTACTAGATCAGTATTTATCCCTGGCATACGAATGGACTTTGGGTGCCCATCCCACATTGAGGAATGCTCTCTCAGCCTGGACACATGGGGGAGGGCTTAGGCCCTTCTCTGGATGAAATGACAGACTCTGGAGATCCCCCATGGAGGACCTCACCTTCCCTGGGGATCAGAGTAGAGATTGGGTGGGGGCTGGGGGGCCTGGTGGGGAGGACAGGGGAGGAGGGGGGAGAGGGACCTGGGATTAACATGTGAAGCAAGCTTGTTTCTAATTTAAATTAAAAAAAAAAAGAAACAAAAGGGGGGGAGGTGTTGGAGAGATGGCTCAGAGGTTAAGAGCATTGACTGTTCTTCCAGATGTCCTGAGTTCAATTCCTAGTAACCATATGTTGGCTCACAAACATCTATAATGGGATCTGGTGCCCTCTTCTGGTGTGCTGGCATACATGCAGACAGAAGACTATAAATACTAAATAAGTAAAAATTTTTTGAAAAAAGAAGACAAACATGGAGACTCAGGAGTTCAACACCATGCTCTACTCACTAGTCAAGTTTGAGGCCAATTTATGCTACAGGAGACCCTGTCTCAAAAACACAACCAGTGTGTTGGAGGGACAGCTCAGCAGTTAACATGCTGCCTTTGCAGAGGGTCAGAGTTTGTTTCTCAGCATCCATATTGTTGTAAGCTCACAAGTGCTTGTGACTCCAGTTCAAGAGGATCCAGTGCTCTGGCCTTACTACTCACATCCACACTCAACAGCTTTTCTCTGTGTGATAGCTCTGACTCCTGGAACTCGATCTGTAGACCAGGCTGGCCTTGAACTCACAGAGACTGACAAAAACAAACAAAAAAAAAACTTTAAAAAATCCATTCAATGTCTAAACTGTGTTGGTGCTTATGGACTTAAGCACCAGTGGAAATCTATTTCAATGAAACATTCCTGGCAATACTAACTATAAAAGGAAATTTAATGCAATTGTGTATTATTCAGACTGGATCACACCTGAATATTTGGAGGATTGAGCCCAGCCACTCCTGTCTGATATTTTTTCTTAGCACCTTGAAATCAGAATTTTTTATTGATAAGACTTGGAAGCTTGTAATCTGAGAGCAGCACTGTGGAAAAAAGCCCTTTGTGTCATAATGAACTCCTTATTTATTTACTTACTTATGAGGTAGTCTTACTGTATAGCCCTGTGTAGATCAAGCTAGCCATGAACACAGAAATTCACCTGCCTCTGCCTATTTGGGTGGAGTAAAGGTGTGTGGTACTACTATTGCCTATGGTGCTCAGTTTCTTGAGGGGAGGAGTTGTCTCTTCTCTGCCTAGTGTAAGAACAAATTTCTAGCTGCCATTAAAATATGTCCTGTAGGATGTCTTTGAGAATAGCCATGGAGAATTTTATTTTCCCAAAATTGAAAGAATGAGTGTGCTATGTGCTGTATCTTTGGTGGACAGGGAGCTAAAGCAGCCTGTAATTCGTGTGGCAGAGATAACTGTTCTGTGAAATCATTTGTACCTATCATCAAGGGCATTTTGGTTATCCTTGTAATCACCAACAAGTCAGAAGTTAAGAAAAAGGTGCTGGAGAAGAAAGGGTGCTGTATGTGGCTTGGGCCCTGACTAGGGACTTCTAGAGAATGAAGGACAAAGGTACAAGCACACAGACAACAAAGCTGTGGTAAGTCAGGGTTCTGCCCAAACTGCAACCAGGAACCGTGGCGTGTTAGGTATAGCACAGGCGGAGGGGTTGACCAGCCTCCAGCAGACCTCTGTAGAGCAGTCTCAGGCTGTAAACGTCCGGGAGGAGCAAGCTGTGGTTTCTAGTCTGCACACACTGATCCACAAACACTTGTTCTCAGATTCCCCAGAAATGCTTTGACATTTCCACATGGGTAACAGCTTTGCGAAACTATTCCATAGGTCCATGTCAAAACACACATTCACTCAGGACTTCACTCACTCAGACCTTCCTCCATTCCCTACAGAAGGGGAAGACACAAATACAAACCGTGCAAAAGGGCCGAGGGTAGACTTCAGAGGCAGTCCTCTTTCTCCTTGAGAGATGGCTCAGCAGTTAGAGAGTACCTGTTGCTCATGGGACCCAGGTACGATTCTCAGCACTCACATGGTGAGTCGCAGTGATCTGTGACTGCAGATCCATGGTATCTGACACCCTTTCCAAACCTCCTCAGGCATCAAACAAGCATGTGGTACATGTATATTTAAACATATGTTTAAAATAAAATAGATAAGAAACATGGACATAGGTATATTAAATAGAGTGCTGAGGATATAGCTCAGATGAGTACTTGCCTTGTATGCAACTACACACACAAATCAGACAGGGTTACTGAGTGTTACTGAACATTCCTCACCTATCCCCCATACAAATAGGAAGAACACAGCACTTTGCTCCAATGGTAACCCCCACCTCTAACCCCAATCCTCCACCACCCCTGTCATGTAACCCCCTGGTGAAGAGAGTTAAAACTATTTCTGCCTGTTCTCCGGGCTGCAGTTTAGCATGGGCCCCATTGAACGATATTGCTCATTTGAATTACGGCTGTCTGTACATTCGTCTGTCCCTACTCAGACCTGCACCTCACTATAGCCCTCCTGTACAGCTCACCTGGACGCTTCAGCTAGGCTCAGTATGCTGTGGCTTTCTAGCTGGGTTCAGTACTGTCTAGCTAACCACACTGACTCTCCCATTCTTTTTTGTTTGTTTGTTTTTTGTTTTACGAGATAGGGTTTCTCTGTATTGTTTTCCAGGCTGTCAGTCCAACCCAGGCTCGAACTCACAGAGATCCGCCTGCCTCTGCCTCCCGAGTGCTGGGATTAAAGGCGTGCGCCACCACCGCCCGGCCTGACTCTCCCATTCTTACCAACTCTGTCTGGATGCAGTAAAACAAACGTCTTTGAACATAGAGGTTTATGTGATCCTTGGTAGGCATTCTGTAGTTTACATATATACATCATATAAAATATTGCAGGAATGTAATGATCTGATGCATAGTTAACACTGGAAGAACCTGTGTTCCGGCTGAGGACGTTGTTGCTCGGTTGGCATGCAGGACATAACCAGTGCGGTAGATTACCTGCTGCTATACAGTGAATTCGAGGCCAGCCTGTACAAGGTCTTTGCCACCTGCCAGGTAATAAGGGAAATCAAGGCTGCTTGGTAAACCGCAGCCAATGAAGCAATGTAGCTTGTGAATTTACTATTATTCAATAGGTTCTGACATTGTGGAAATATACAACCGCGTTTCGTCTTCCTTGCCGAAGGAAGGAATCTGGGTTTAATAAATGGGCTAGATTAAACACCGTTGTTTAGCCAGCATGGGAGAACTCTCATAGTACGGAAGAGTCACACTATTGCCTTCCCTACCTCTCCTGGAACTATCGCTAACCAGCAAAGCTGCCTTCTGTCATTTTGACATTCAGCTCAGCAGACAGGCCCTCTGAGGTGAGGAAAACTGCTCTCCTGGGTTGACCTTTAAACAGCAGGCTACGTTCAGGCTTTTAAGATTTTAAATGGGTCAAAATTAGAAGAACTGAAACCATGAAATTGTTTCTCTGGGTGTAATGTTATCCCGAGGATAAAAATCCTTTAGGCCTTGGCAGAAATTACTAGTAACAGTTTATATTTTAACAGTAGTTTAAAATATCATTCGGACTTGCTACACTATCTTACTAAAAAGTGGTACTGCCTCCGTGCGAATTTTTTTTTCAAGTGAATTACAGTAACCCTTTCCCTGGTTAACTTCACCTAAGTATACAGCTGCAACAAAAAAAAAAAGCGTGCTGATTGATATACCTTCCAGCCAATCTGCGACGGAAGGAGAGCGCGCAAGCAAGGTGCTGTCCAATCAGCACTCGAAGGTGGGGCGGGACCTTTCGCGCCTCCGCCCCGGGGTTGGCGGACTGGAGAAGGAGCGAAGATGGCGGAGTGAGGCGTGCCCCAGGCAGCTGGCCTCCGGGCCCGGGGCGGGCCTCCCTGGGGAGGCGAAGTACTTCTGCTGGACCGTGCGAGGTGAGCCGGGAAGGCCGTCCGTTCATCGGGCGACGAGCAGCGGGTGGGGCGGCGTGGGATGGGATGGGATGGCGACGAACCTAATGCGGGAGCCGGCGGGGCCTGGGCCAGACAGGGCTTTCCTTTCGCGGCCGCGTCGGGTCGGCCCGCGCCGCCTCCTGGTGTGTGGCGGCGTCCTTCCTTCCCGGCGCTGCACGCCCTGCTCCGTGCCCTTCGCTTTGGCTGTGTGCTTTACCCTAGTCCTCCACGATTGCTCTCGCGCGGGCTGTACCTGGAAGCCGCTGTGTACATCACCCACTTATTTTTCTAGGACTATCTCCGTGTCGTTTTTAACATCCACAGTGACCTATCACCGAAGGCGTCGTCAGTCAAGGTAACAATGAGGCCTGTTGCAGCTCTGGGTGTTCCGTGCCCCCAGTGCGTTGACCTTGAGATTTGCGGTAACAGGCTCCCTCATACGAGAATGTGTCTTGCAGACAGGCTCTTGGCAACCTTTATCTCATACTCGCACCCGCCAAACTTTTATGACCATACTAAGCAGCGTTGTCCTTCCTGATAATGTCTTTCTGGCGCATTAATTTCGGCTGAGAGGTCTCAGTGGAATTCACCGTTGTTGATTTCTTACCCAAAATTAAAGGAACGATTTACGATGCTTTTTTTTTTATTTTTAAATTTTTATTTTTAAGAACTATAGTTTTGGAAATACTGTTGGAGTATCTTTTTTTGTTTGTTTGTTTTTGTTTTTCGAGACAGGGTTTCTCTGTATTGTTTTGGAGGCTGTCCGGGAAGCTCTGTAGACCAGGCTGGCCTCAAACTCACAGAGATCCGCCTGCCTCTGCCTCCCAAGTGCTGGGATTAAAGGTGTGCGCCACCAATGCCCAGCTCTGTTTTTCTTAGAATGGTTAGGTTGGCATATCTTTGCATGGTAATAATTGTAGTACTAGTAAAGGATATGTATCCTTGCTTTGGTGCTTTGAATGAGGATGGCCCCATTGACTTACATGTTTGAATACTTGGTCCCAAGTTGGTGGAGTTGTTTGGGAAGGACTAGGTGTGTATCACGAGAGTCAGGCTTTGAGGGGTCAAAAGACCCAGAGTTATTCTTGTCAGGTCTCTCTCTGCTTCCTACGTCATGTTAGAGATGTGAGCTCACCTGTTCCTGCCACCAGGCTTCTACTCTGCCATCACGAACTCTAGCCCTCTGAAACTGTAAGCCCAATTAAATGATTTATGAATTGCATTGGCCATAGTGTCATGTCATAGCAATAAAAAGAAGCTAAGACACTTAATCATTGTATTCTTTTTATTTTCAGGAACTTTAGCACACAGGATGAATATTGTCATGACCTTAGGTGCTTTTATATTCAGCTCAGAATTCAGAACTCAGGACTTGGCAAGTAAGTAGTAATGGGATAATCATTCCAAAAACTGTTATAGCAGCTTGAAAAGGGCTCGATAGAATTAGAACACTAACCCATTAACTTCAACAGAAGATGAATATAAAAATGACTGCAAGCCAGATACCATGGCATAATACCTTTCTTTATCCCCAGCATTTGGAATTTGGGAAACTGTGGTGAGGTTGAGTTTGAAACTAATCTGGGGGGCTGGAGAGATAGCTCAGAAAGACATTTGTTTTAATAAATAAAACCCAAAGGTCAGCTGGGTGGTGGTGATGAATACCTTTAATCCAAGCACTCAGGAGGCAGGGGCAGGTGATCTTTGAACTCAAGGCCAGGCTGGTTTATAGAACTAGTTCCAGAGTAGCCAAGGCTACACAGAGAAACCCTGACTCAAAAAAAAAAAAGATAATTAATGTGTGTGTATATATGTGCAAACTTGCACACGCAGAGGTGTGATCACACTACTGGCTTCTATTTTGTATTTTAATCAAAGCAGGATCAAAACCAGAAACTTAGTGTTGCACGCCTTTGGTCCCAGCACTGGGGAGGTAGAGTTCAAGGCCAATCTACTCTACATAGGGAGTTGGAGAGGACTATACAGTGAGACAAACAATTTTTTCTCAAAAGCAATCCAGTAATTAAAAGGCTGAAGCAGGAGAATTGGGATTTCAAGGCCAGACTGACTTACACAGACAGATCCTATCATAATACAACCAACTAGTTAACCAACTAAAATCATTGTAGAGCCTAGAGAGATGTCTCAGTGGTTAAAAGCATCCAGGTTCTTCCAGGGACCTCCAGATTCAGTTCCTAGCATCCACGTGACATCCAGTGCCCTCTTGCATGTATGTGTTGTACATACACACAGTTAAAACACTCATACGTAAATAAATAATATTAAATAAAAATTGAAGACTGGGGTTGATGACTTGCTTAGAATGCAAGGTCCTGGTGTTTGGTTTGGGGTTTTTATTTTATTTATTTTGGTTTTTTTTTTTTTGAGAGAGGATTTCTCTGTGGCTTTGGAGGCTATCTTGGAACTAGCTCTTGTAGACCAGGCTGGTCTTGAACTCACAGAGATCTGCCTGCTTCTGCCTCCCGAGTGCTTGTACGCCACCATTGCTGAGCTTGGGGGTTTATTTATTTATTTATTTTTATAGATATAATTTCTCTGTTTGTAGCCCTTGGCTGTCCTGGAACTCACTCTGTAAACCAGGCTGGCCTTGATCTTACAGATCCACCTGCCTCTGCCTCCAAAGTGCTGGGATCAAAGTCTTGTGCCACCACCACCCAGCCTAACTCATTTTATAAGGACAGTAGTCATTGGATGAAGGACCCACTAAGCCCTAGTTTCTTCTTAACAGGTTGAACCTGTTATGACCTTATTTCCAAGTAATATCAGTCCCAGATACTAGACCCTAGGATTTCAACCTAAGAATTTTGGCAGAACACCTACTTAACCTGTAATATCCACTTACATACATTAATTGTATTATGAAAATCAGTCAGACTTTAACTTTTTTATACCGTTTATGTGAAGTAATTAGAGTAAAAAGAATCATAGTAATAGTCAAAATGATGGGCTGGCAAGATAGCACAGAGAGCGGGGCGTTTGACGAACTAACCTGGCAACCTAAGTTCTCTCCCTGGAACCTAACCTGCTCAGGGTTGTAATGAGAACCATGTGTGGTGGTCATGGTGCGAGCCTTTAATCCTAGGAGAGCCAGGCTTATCTCTGTGAGTTTGAAGTCAGCCTGTTCTACACAGCAAGTTCCAGAATAGCCAGGGTTGCATAGATCAACCCCACCCTAAAAGACAAACAATAAAAATGTGGATTCCAAGATGTGCAGGAAAGGGAGAGGAAAAAACACTTTTGTTTCACTTTGTAGCTCAGGCTGACCTCACCTCATTGTATAGCTCAGGCTGACCTCACCTCATTGTATAGCTCAGGTTGGCCTCAGATTTCATGGTTGTCCTCTTGTTCCTGCCTCCTAAATACTGGGGTTATAGGCCTGTGCAACCTGCTCAGCTCGAGAGAAATGTGCCTTTTTTTTTAAATGGTTCCCACTATGGAGCCCTAGTTAGCCTGGAATTTACCATGTAGACCAGGTTGACTTAAATTTGTGGTGATCCTCCTGCTTTTGCCTCTCATGTGCTAGGATTATAGGCTTAATGCCACTATAATCTGCTAAAAATGGTTTTACTTGCTTTTAATCATTCTATGGTTTGAAGCCAGGGCTTCCCTTATGCTACAAAAGTGCTCAGTCTGATAGTTGGTGGCATACATCTTTAATCCCAGCACTCGGGAGGCAGAGGCAGGTGAATCTCAATGAGTTTGAGACCAGCCTGGTCTACAAGAGTTAGCTCCAGGACAGCCTCCAAAGCCACAGAGAAACCCTGTCTCGAACCCCCCCCCCAAAATCAAAACCACAACAACAAAAACCCCAAAAAACTCTATCATTGAGTCATGACTTGTGCCACCCAACAGTTTGTTTGTTTTTAATTAAAAACACGTGTTGTTGTTTTAGATTTACCTTATGTGTATGAATGTTTTCCCTGCATGTGAGTGTGCCCTGTGTTGTGATCCACCATCTGGGTGCTGGGAACTGTACTTGGGTCCTCTGTAAGCATGAGTGTTCTTAACTGCTGAGGCATCTATCCAGCCTCACAAGGTTTCTTTTTGAGGAATAGAAAAGATGTCATTGGCTTATGGCATGTTCTCACTTCCTATCTCATCCTGGCTTTGAACTCTGTAACCCCAGTGCCTCAGCCTCAATACTACAGGCTACAAGAACACAGCACACCTAAGTAAAGTATTTGTGTGCACATGTGTGTATGTTTTAAATACTAATTTAAAAGTGTACGTAGGGCCGGGCGGTGGTGGCACACGTCTTTAAACCCTGTCTCAAAAACACCAAAAAAAAAAGTTTGTGTAGGAGTCCTGTGCTAATCTTTCTATTTTAAATTTGATTTATTTTTTCAGGAATTTCTATGTTGTCTTCTCAGTGGGGCACCCTGGTTCTTTGATGCAGTCGCTTTCCTTGGTGAAATGCTGGTGGCTTTCTACCGGTGCCTCCATGGTTTGGAGTGGAGAGACTGTTCTTTGTTCCACCTCAGACGCGGCACAGAGACGCTGGAGTATGCAGAAGAGAAAACCAGCTGGCGAGGGTCTTATGCTTCAGTCTGCTTCACTAGGAAGACGCCGGTTGCAAGTGGAAGGGAGATGTTTAATTTGAAACAGGTGCTTAGATTGTGCATCGTGAATTCTTCCTTTTAAAAGCTCCAAACAGCAAACTATACAAATACCATGTGTGGATGACTTCAGGTTTTGTTTTGTTTTTTAAGTCTGCCAGTTTTAACACTATTATAAGCACAGTTGAGACTGCAGTGGTAAATTCCAGATATTCATTATAATTTGAGGTGAAAGAAATACTATCTAAATCCTGACTCACCCTTTGACAGATTTCTTGGGCAAAAACAAATCTCTGGTATGATAAAAGCAAAAGGCAAGAAAGATATCAAGGTTGATTTCACATGGAAGTGAAACTATTGCAGTTTGTGTGCAAAGTCACATTTTTATATGTATAATTCCATGGTTTTTTTTTTAATATGATTTTTCTCTTGAAGAAGAAAGCTGTGGTTTCATGAGAAGACTTTGGACAGTTTGATGGTCTTGAGTGTTTGAGTTTTATCTCATTTTCTTTGCTTTTTCATCCTCCTCAGGAAGGACCAGCTGGCCTGCAGCTAGTTGAGAGTGGGAGGAGACCAGGCTGGGGTGATGCTTGCCTCGAACTGCCTGTGCTTTGGGAGACTGGGGCAGGAAGATCAGAAGTTCAGGTCCAGCTTGAGCCACATGGTAAAACTATTTCAAAAACAGCAGAAAAGGGAAAAAAATGAGCCCAGTAACAACACTCTTGTTTTTCAAGATCATATTCTTTTTTTGTGGAATGGGACGTATCACATGAGAGTTTGGCTTTTGTGCAGCTGTGGCTGGAAAGAAAGTGAATATGTGTTATCTAATGGCCCTGCATTGTAACTTGCCTTCAACTTAGGACATACAGGAGTGAGTGAAGGAAAAAATAACTCGGCACAGAAATCCTTTCTTCTAAGAAAAAGAAGCAGCGATGTCATATGTAGCATCATCTGACTTGTCAGCATTTCCACATTATGTTCTTGCATTTTTTTATAAAAGCATAAATAACTTCCTTCATCCCAAGATAGGTACTTGGACATCTATTTTTCTACATGGTAATGTAATGTAAGGCTGAAATTCTGGGACTCAGGTAAAATTTCCCAGTTTGAATTGAACTTCCTTACCAGAGAATGGACCTCAGAAGCAATGTTCCTAGTGCTGTGGTCAATCAACTCTATCTATTCTTGGAAGAAATTCAGGATCTGAACAAAACTTAAAAAAAAAAAAAAAAGCGGGTCCAGTAAGAAAATGTGGATCCTGTTGCCAGTCACTGTAGATTTAAATGAAATTCAGGTTCAGGGTAGGGAGACCTCAAGAAGACTAGTTCCAAGAAATTATACATGTTCGTTTTTTCCTTTAATTAACAGTTATGAGGAACCATCGTGAAAACCTCTCTTTGCTTCCAAATCAAGAGAAGTCTTATTTTATGTGATGCCAGGCTTTTACAGGGAAGGGAACTGTTGTTTACAATGGTTGCCAGTAGAGAAGGAATTTTAAGCTTGCTAGATGAGTTAGGAACAGGTGCTGTTGGAGCTGATTTCTGGAACCATTTCCCAGTGCTGTGAATTTGAGTCATAGAAAGGATCAAAGTTAGGAAATTTAAATATTCTAATGGTTAGTCAGATTGGGCAACAAATTTGAATTTATACTAAAAGTTTTTTTTCTGAAATACTTATTATAAATAACATTTTAGCCTGTCGGTGATGGCCCACACCTTTAATCCCAGCACTTGGGAGGCAGAGGCAGGTGGATCTCTGAGTTTGAGACCCGCCTGGTCTACAAGAGCTAGTTCCAGGACAGCCTCCAAAGCCACAGAAAAACCCTGTCTCAAAAAATAAAATAAAATCTAATGAGAGCAAATAATGATAAAACACTGGGGAAATAAGGAGTTAAATTTAACCTGAGTTTCTGGGTTTGATACCCACACCTGTAACCACTGCATTTTGGAGGCTAAGGCACGAGCATTGGCCACAACATCAAGGCCAGCCAGAATGACAGACCCAGATTTTTCTCTTTAAGTACAATGGAAGCCACCTGGTGACTGCTCCTGTACCTTACCCTTGGGCAACTTTATGGGGTAAGGCTCTTGGACAGGGCTGTCACCACCAAGGAGGTATCACTTTGCTTCAGGTTTGTAGCTTAAACCTTCAAGTGTTGAGTGCCCTTTGTCAAAGATGCTTCTGTGTCCTGCATTGTTAACACCAGATGACATTTTGTAGCCTGGGGACATTCCAGCTGTAGTTGCCTGGTGTGTGGTACGGTTTCATTTTATCGTCTTGCTTAGGTTTTCTTCTTCATAGCAAGAAAAACTACCATTTTAGGGCTGTGCTTCCACATATAGCCGTGCCTCCCTTCTCCATGGAAGCTGGCAGTTTTTCTTTTGAAGTTACTAAACAAAAAACGGGCTATGTGCAATATAAATATATATATGTATATTTTAATACTTGTGGACAAGTGTTACAAGTTGTTTAAGAACAACAAAATCACCAATGTCTTCCATTTTGAGATGTGTATAGTTTTGTAAGCAGTAGTACTTGGTAGCATATTTTAGTGCCATGTTAGGGGTTAGTGCATGAATTTAGCATAATTTTAAACTTCAGGATGAAATATTGATAATAACTAGTAGTGTAAAAAGAGTGGAAAATCCTAGACCTTTACTTTTTGTGTTTGAATCTGTGATATCCTCCCTGGGGATAGGAGATAAAGGCCAAAACAACTAATGTCTGAACAGAAATGTGGGTTCACATTGAGAAACATTGTGCTTGGGGAAATGTTAGCCTTTCACAAGGTAGCTAGAATAGCTGCCTTTGTAACTTTTCAGTCCTCAAAGCAAGGCCTCATTTCATGGTTATGTCTTGCTCTCTTAGTTTGAAGCTACCTTGTTCATATATTGTCTTTGTAGTGTATGTCTTGGGTTCATTTTCCCTGTTTTGTGTCCAGAGAATTATTTTCTATTTTGCATGTCTGAGATGCTATGCTAATTGCTTTGGAACATTTAATCTCTGGCCATTTCCTTTCCTTTTTACAGCACGTGTGCTAATTGCAGAACCTTGTGGGCAGTTTGGACTCTCTTGTACTCTTGGTTTTTTTCTACTTTCCTTATGGAAATAAAGTAGTTGTTTTGTTTTGAAAAAGAAGGTTTTCTGTAAAATGAAATTCCTACCTCTAAAAGCTGCCTAGGAAACTTGGAAGGAACAGTTTTCTGGAGTGTTCTGGGGTCTTGGGGTTTTTGTTTGTTGTTTGTTTGTTTTGATTTGATTTTAGAATTAGAGTCCTGCCAGGTGTGGTGGTGCATGCCTATAATCCCAACATTTGAAAAGCTGAGGCAGGAGGATCAGGAGTTCAAGGTTATCCTTTGTTGCATGGTGAGTTGAAGGTCAACCTGAGCTACATGAGATCCTGTCTCAGAAAACCAAAAGAAAAGAGAGTCTAGGACTTATGTATTACATTAGTATGATAGAAAATGTAAAATTGTTTTTAATATGACTTTTTCACATACAAACTCGGTATGAGTCTAGTATTAGCTAGCTATCCAGTGACCCAGGAATAGATCTCTGTAGAATATCAAGTAGGTGGTTAGCACCTGGGTGAATCTACTTCTGAAAAGCATTTAAACTTAAGAAACAAAGGGGAAAAAACTTGAAAAAGTAAAGCATATAAAGTAGCACAGTATATAGGAAAGGATATTTCCTATTGCAAAAAATAAAAGCCATAAGTGAACTAAAAATGTTAAACGTGGAATTTAGTAGCAATAACAGTTTCTCGTGTGTAGTAAATTGTGTTCACAAAGCTGGTTGAGTGATTACTATTTAAGTTTGTGGGCCTCTGCAGTCTTATAGAGTCCACAAAAGGAAAATACATCCAACCTAAAAAGCATTTAAACTATGAATGTATATGAATATATCTCTGTGAAAAATACCAACTTTCATGTATGTGTTAAAGACTATTTTGTTTCCCCAGAGTTTACAGCAGTTAAAATCTTTCTAAGTGTTTAATCTGAAAACAAATGTACTTTCCCAGTGAAGCCAACAAGTAGGGGTCTTGCTTAAATTGTTCTTATTAATAGTCATTCACTGTGTAGAATGATGTATACTTTGTAACCTTTGTTCATTGGCTTCCTGGCTACTTTTTCAAAAAGAAAAATTGGTTTGTGTGTGTGATTGGTGTGTCTGGGGTGGGAAGGGAGCCTCAAGAACTTGCCAGCTTTTCCTTGTACTGAGATCAAGGAAGTTAGGAATTGAAGGTAAACAATGACTAGGCAGTACGGAGGGTGGGGTTATCTCTAGGTCTGATACGTGTATGTGATGAAGCTTGTGGCCTGTGTGTGTGACTATATTTTTTAACAAGGAGAACACAGCAAACTCATTCCTTTCTTGATCTGAGGAATCACACTGCTCACATCGAAATGTAAGAATGGAACTGGGGTGACTCCTGGCTCCCTTTACCTCATGTCTATTGTAGCCACTTGAACATCTGAAAAGCTCTGGGTCTGTGTTCCTTTGTTTTCCCAGGGAGAGAAAGTAAGAGTAGTTTTGTAGATCTCAGACTCTAATGAGTTATTTTATTACAAGCCTAAGGGTAGGGAAAAGGTTATCCTGAGTTTAGTTTCTCTTTAAATGTCCTGTGATGTCCAGTTAGGTTTTGAGATAACCAAGCAATATTCAGATATCTGCATGATCGTGGACACAAGGCTAATTAATTCAGTTACATCAGAGATTACCCTTAACAGCCATGTTTATGGTTCTAAGTGTAAAACTATGCTACAAGATTTTGTGGTCTCAAAGTATGTGGTTAATTAGTATTCAATCTTCCCGTAGTCTCTTGTTTACTCTTTGTTTACCCGTAATATGCAAAATATGAAGAGACCCCCCCTAGCCTTCAGGAGTTTACATTCTCATGGTGCTGTAGGTGCAAGCAAACTGTCTCTAGTTTATTTAGAACATTGCTTGGCTATTAATTATACCATTTTGGAAGAGCCCCTTGGCCAAGAGTTTTAAAATGCAGAGGGCTATGCTAAATTTCAGGGCATTACTGCTTGAGTTTACATTGTTGTAGCTCTGCTCCTTAACTTTCCCCAGGGAGCTGTTCATTAATGTGAATCAGAAAAGAAACCATTCTGCCTAAGTATCCTCACCACCTGTACAGCTCTCAGTAAGTGGCCAAGAAGACTTACTGTTCCATAAAGACAGTCACCTCAGTTCCTTTTTCCCAGGGCTTTAAATTTATTCTTTACCCTCAAAGGGCCAGGATTTCTAGCTAAGTCTTTTAGAACTGAATAGAAGTCTTAAGTTTAACCTTTTTGTATATGACTTGTTTCTGTTTTGAAGCAGCATTATAGTAGATACAGTGTACCTGAATGCATCTCTAAGGAATTTGACTGACATATCCAGTTGAAGTTTTGCATGTATCATTGCTTCTCCCACAGTTCTGAATCAAAGGGTTTGCATGTTTATTAAAACCAGGCCTGGCTGAAAGTGTAAGCAATAGTAGCAGGCCCATAACTGATTCTAGAATGCTAACATTCTAATGCATGGTTGAAATTTCCTCACTATTAGGTAGTTACTAGTAATTTTCTATATGCATTTATTAATAATGAAGCAATAGATACTTAAACCAATAACTTGATTTTATTGTTTGAATTGTTTTTATTTTCTAATTAAAGATTATCTTACTTCCACTGAAAAATGGGAAGTACAAGATAAACAAGGGGCAACCACAAGACATTCATACTGTTAGGAATATAGCAAGCAGTGCTCACTCTGTTTCCTACTTAGCTCTATTTATTCCCAAGCATGTTTGCAAATAAAAGACAAACTAAGCATGTTGAATAAGCTGCTATAATCAGGATGGTGCACGGTTTCAGAAGAGTTGAGAAATAATCTAAGTAGGATCATCGTAATTCAGAAATAAGTGTTCAGTTTTCTAAACAACTAGCTGTGGGGTTTGTTTAATTAGTTTTATGTAGACTAAGTTTGGGGTTTCTTAAAACTATAGATTAAGCCAGATGCATGCTCTGCAGTCCCACAGGCAGAAGTCAGCCTGCGTGCCATAGCTAGACTCCTTCACAGAAAACAAATTAGTATCTTGGAGGTGTATAGCATCAGTGTGCACATACTTCCCATTTTTCAATCGTGAGGCATCTGTTCTGGAAGGTGCTGATACTGACCCCACACTAAGAGGGTCTCTGCAGAGTTACAGAAGTACTGCCATTGCTTGTTGCTGTATTCACAACTGTTGAGCTGGAGTTTTACTTTAGATGAGTTGGTCAAAGTGTGGCTCTTACCTAAAACTTTTGATTCCTGATGAACAGGAAAAGTTTGTCTTCTTCTAAAAAAGACATTTATTTGGGTGAACAAACATTGGTTTGTTATACTAGTGAAAGGAGCAGAAATGTGATCTAGTGGCAGAGTACTCACCTGAGAAAATAGATTCAGTTGCCAGCACATCCAAAAAACCATGTGGTTGGTAGCATAAGAATTTCTTGGAAATTATTCAAGTAACAAAAGTTGTGGCAATGATAAGTATTTATAATGTGTGAAAGCTCTAAATAGAATTCAAATAAAACTGTTTCACTGGGTTTAATTCAATTTACATGTCATGTGATGGAAAAATAGTTTGAGATGTAACTTTTGTTGTGGTACTTTGCTATGGATGTCACCTAGAATGGTAACTTCCATCATTGAGAACTGAATTATTGTCAGTGTGGTATTTGCTTCCCACTGAAGTACAGGAATTGAGGTGTGTGGTTTATCCCAAATAGAAATATTCTTTGCCACTTACTGACTCTGTTAGCTAATAAAGATGCACGGTCAGAGTTCTTTCCTCTAACAGTCTTCTAACTCTGATAGTCTACTAAAGTCAAGTAAAACAGATCACACATAAAAACTAAGTGTATATTTGGTAGAGCTCAGACTTATAAACACCTTTAAAGTCAGAATATAGTTATAATTACTGATGATTTTTAAAGCATTTTGACACCTTTGGTAATGGTCTGCTGTATCCTTAATTTAAATGTGGGGCGGGGTTTTTTGTTTTTGTTTTTCTGCTTGGGACACAGCTCTTGGAGTACACTTAGGCCCTGGGGCCAGTCCTCAGCACTGACGCCCCATCCCAGGAATCAGACAGGTGTTCGGGCATAGTGTTACCAGTCTTTAAACGTTTCTAGCCTGGGCATTAACCTTAAACCCACCCACCCCTATAACAAAAAGGATTAAGACTATCCAAGTACTCTACCGGAGAGTGGTGCGGCGTGTCCTTCAAGCACAGGTGCTGCTGTTGGCTTGCTCTTCCGTGTACCTTCCATTGCACCGTGGGTGGATGGGGTTATGTGAAAAGAGCTGCCCTGAATGTTTGAAGCACTACAAAAGGCAGCTTCCTAATCTATGCATCTTTGGCAGTTTTGAAGAAATCTGACTCTTTGGAAAAGGAACTGTTGTGAGAGTTTGAAACTGCACCTGTATGTATGTTTTTAGCAATAAAGCATGAGCTGAGAATGCACTGACATTTCATCGTGTGCTGTTACTTTGAAATGGGTAATTTCACCGGGCGGTGGTGGCGCATGCCTTTAATCCCAGCACTCGGGAGGCAGAGGCAGGCGGATCTCTGTGAGTTCGAGGCTGGGCTGGACCGTTAGCCTCTAAAACAATACAGAGAAACCCTGTCTCGTAAAAACCAAAAAAAAAAAAGAAAAAAATGGGTAATTTCGGGTAATGTAAGTTACAATAGGAAAAGAAGCCTTTCCACAGGTGTTAGCTGTCTTTCTGCTGTTGTTTCTCAAGGGGGAAGGGGTGTTTAGACAATGTTGCCTTGGCTGGCCTTGAATCACCAAGATCCCCTGCCTCTGCCTTGAGAGTGCAGGATTAAAGGTGTGTATCACCACCTTTTTTTTTATTTTTCTGGGTTTCTTAATATCTTAGTTGTGGTGGTTTCTGGTTTGTGTTGCCCAGTGGTAACATAACCATCTGAAGAGAAGGAACATAACAATTTAACTTATTTCCCTTTTAGGGACCACCTTATGCTTCATCCAAATAAATCCTTTGTTGTGGGATAATCTTTTTGTACACTGGGAAGATGTGTCTCTGCTAAGGCACCTTCTGAGTGGTTTAATAAAGATATGAATGATGCCAGGCGTTGGTGGCGCACACCTTTAATCCCAGCACTCGGGAGGCAGAAGGAGGTGGATCTCTGTAAGTTCGAGGCCAGCCTGGTCTACAAGAGCTAGTTCTAGGACAGCCTCGAAAGTCACAGAGAAACCCTGTCTTGAAAAAAACCAAAAATAAATAAAGATCTGAATGGCCAATAGCTAGATGGGACTTCTGGGAGAGAAAAACTCCAGGGAAAAATCAGGTGAGATGCAACAGAAGTAGGACATAAGGTACTGAGGAGAGGTAACAGATCACGTGGCAGAATGTAGATTGATAATAATCTATGTTAATATAGGTATATTGATAGATAATTATTATCAATATTAATCTGTATTAAGTTATAAGAGCTGGTTGGGAACAAGCCTAAACTAAGACCAAGCTTTCATACTAAGAAGTTTCCATGTCATTATTTGGAAGCTGGAGGTCTAAAGAAAGACCTGTTACAATCCTTAGTTTCTGTTAAGATTCTAAACAGAATAATGATAAAACTATTCATTCCACTAAGTTCTTCCCATGAGAAATGTCCAAGTTGGTTTTATTCTTCAGCTAAGACACCAAAAGAAATAACACACGTGTCAAACTTGGCTATAAGAACAGAGCTGGAACAACAACAAAAAAAAAGCCGGCCGTTGGTGGTGCACGCCTTTAATCCCAGCACTGGGGAGGCAGAGGCAGGTTCTGTGTGAGTTTGAGGCCAGCCTGGTTCACAGAGCGAGTTCCAGGACAACCTCCAAAGCAATACAGAAAAACCCTATTTCGAAAACACCCACCCCCACCCCCCAAAAAAAGAGCTGGGCCAAGATCTCACAGGTGTAAGGTAGAGTGCTACCAGGGACTGGTTTGAAGCAAGACTTTGTCGGGGATTACCTTTGCTGTCAGATGGTGAAGTTCCAGATCTCGAGACAAATGAATGACAGCAGTGTACCAACTACTGCCATCCATTATCCTTATTTCTGCTCCTGCAGGCCTATGGGTGACCTTTTGCTTGGACCTCTTTCTGCCCATCTTATGTACTTCAGACTGAGTTTGCTGCTTCTCCTTTTACTCCTTGTTCATGGTACAGGAATTTATACTAAGAAGATGATGCTGAGGCCAAAAAAGCAAGTTATTTTTAAGATGCACTGGTTTGGTTACTTAACAAAGTTTAACACTAGTCCTTTCAGCCTGGTGGTGGTGCATGCCTTTAATCCCAGCACTTGGGAGGCAGAGGCAGGTGGATCTCTCTGAGCTTGGTCTCCAAGAGCTAGTTTCAGGACAGGCTCCAAAAGTTACAGAGAAACCCTGTCTAGAAAAAAACTAAAAAACAAAAACCCACTAGCCCTTTTCTTTTTTTGTGGGTTTTTTCTTGTTTTCCTTTTTTTTTTTTTTTTTTTTTCCAGACAGGGTTTCTCTGTGGTTTTGGCTGCCCTGGAAACTCTGTAGACCAGACTGTCTGAACTCACAGATATTCGCCTGCTTCTGCTTCCCAAGTACTGGATTAAAGGCATGCGCCATCACCACCCAGCAAACACTAGCCTTAAAAAAAAAGATTATTGGGCCATAAGAGCTCAGTAGATAGAGGCATTTGCTGCTAACCCTGACCTTCCTTTGATCTTCAGGACCCTGCTGTAGGAAAGAAATGACTCCCACGAGTTAATATCTGACCTCCACACATACACACAGAATAATTGTAAAAAGATTCCAAACAACAGTGGTGTGTGTCTGTAATCCTAGCACTTGGGAGGTTCAGAGTCTTTCTATGGGACTGGTCTGAGGCCAGCCTAGGATACCTGAGACTCCATGTAAATAATAAGATTACTATGATTAAGGGAAAGGAAAAGGTGTCCCCCTGCTCTCGGGTAATGAAAGATGTTACAAACTTCAAGATAGGCTGTTGTCAAATAAAAACAAGCTACTGGCTTTCATTACCTGACTGCTAAAAGGAGCAGCATTTACTGGTAAATTTCACACATATTGTTACAGATATTGTCATTCATACCTGTGACATGTGCCTTCCTCAGACCTTGTAAGGACATCAGCCTGTTATGGTGTGTGTATGAGGAGGTGGGTCTTAAAATTCTTCCCCCCCCACCCCTCTTAAAATTCTTTAAATGGTCAAGTGAAATTATAAAACATATCCAAGCACTTGGGGCGGGGGTAAGACAGAGCTTCTCTGTGTAGTCCTGGCTGTCCTGGAACCCCCCTGTAGACTAGGCTGGTTTTGGAGATCCACCTGCCTCTGCCTCCTTAGTTCTGCGACTAAAGTGTGCACCTGGGCCCAAGCACTCCTTTAGAAACAAAGCATACTCTGAAAGAAATGTTATCTTTTAAAAGTTTTCTTTTTCAGAGCCCCACAACATCCTTTTATTTAGAATATTCTATTGTCTTTGAAACCAGTGGTATTTATTGTTTTTAACAAAATCTCAAGCATTCATTTGATTTTACCAATAAAGACTGGGGAGCCAGATGCTGGGGTGACCTCCAGCCGTCTCCTGTGATGTCTCAAGTAACTCCTCAAACTCAATGTCCCTCCTCCCTTCTACTTCCTGTGTCTGTCTGTGCTCTTGACTCCCTCTTGCTCTGTTTTTTTCTTAATAATCCTATGTTCACTTCCTGTCAACTGGTTACTTGCTCCTCCTCTTGACCTATGGTTGACTTAATTTAATCCTGTTTACAGCATTTAAGCAGAAAGCTCTTGGATTAAAGGTGTGTGCTAAGGCTGAGCTACACCAAAATTAACAGGTTTTTTTCAGTAAATAACACAATCTCAGGATTTACAATGTGATCAATATGCTGCAACAGTTATTTGTCTCTAAGTTTTTATTAGCATATACAATGGTTTCATAACATTTCACACACAGAGTTCTTTTTTTCCCCATAGCTCCTCTTCTGCTTTCATGTCTTTTGGTGGGGGTATACCCCAATGTTTCATTAGGGTTACTTACAAGAGTGTGGGCACCTAACCAGTGTCTACACCACCGAAGAAAATGTCTCTTCCTTATCAATCACCAATTATACAAATCCTCAGGGCCCTTATGAACCCATCCCTTCTGTGACAGTGTGGGAACATTTTAAAGTATATGTGAACAAATGCAGATATTACAGGGCCAATCACTTGACATAATATTATGACACAGTTAAGAGACCCAATGCTCCTGTAGTTAACAAGAGACTTGCTCTAGTCCAGGCTTGCCTTTTGCCTCAGCTTCAAACATGTAGGTATGCACCACAACATGTGTGGCAACAGCTGGATTTTACTGAGCACTTACTATATGCTAAGAACATTATTACATTAGATCTTCTACTTGAGTGCTTATGGTTTATTTTCTTCCAAGTTAAGTCTAAAAATGGCTCAAAACATTGATTTGTTTAGTTTAACAAAAACCCACAGAAGAAACACAAGGAATAGGATAGACTTCACTAGTGAGCGCTCTACTCTGCCCGTCCACATTACAAACATGGTGTTCCTCCAGTCATAGACTATACTTGGAGTAACATGACTTGGAGTTTTTTCTGTTACCAACAATGTGTGCCAGTCACCTTGTTTTGTTATTGGTGGTGGTGGTGGTTTTTGTTATTTTGTCTCCCCACCCCACACCACCCACCTGAAGCTGAGGACTGAACCCAGGGCCTTCCTTACTTGATAGGCAAGTTCTACCACTTAGCTAAATCTCCAACCCCTGTTATAAATAATGTGACTATGAGCCTCTTGTGCACACCCTGGCATACATCTGCCATATGCTTTCAAGTGTAGGTGCCTAGGGATTAAGTGGCTGCTCTGTAATAGCCATTGTGTCTTTAGTTTCCATAAGTAATGCCAAACCGGCCTCCAGTTGTACCAAGGTGTTACTTGAACAAGGAGCTTACCGGGATTCTTTCTCATCTTTACATCACGATGTTTTGATTTTTACCAATTTGGTGTTATGTTTTGGCTGTTGGTAGTGAAGCTGGGTACCACATCTGAAGCCTCGTTTTCTGTAGTGTACATTGCAAGTATTCTGAGTCATATTCCTCACCCAATGCCTTCTCTAAAATGCTTGCACTTTGCCAGGTTTTAAGTAGGTTGTTTTTTTCTTGTTTGATGTATAGCAGTTGGTCTATAACTTCTATATCTAGGACGTTTGTTGTGTGACATTTTCTGCTATGGCTCACTTTTTTACTCTGTATCTTAAAGTACTGTCATCTTCAAACAATTAATGCTTATTTTAAGAAACTTTCTTCTACTGTGAGATAATGAAGACTTTCTTCAGGGCTCTGTTTACAAGCTTTCTATTCTCATGTGTAACAGATCTTTACACTACCTGGATTGATTTTCATAGGGCAGCATTCATTTTTTTTTCATCCATGGGGGTAACCAGTTGTTCCAGTATTCTTTAATCCTCACCATAGGTATGGTTACTGTTTAATTAACTCAAGTTCATGACTACTAATAATAGGTAGAACTCAGTCTGAATCTAAAAGTTTTATTTCTATCTGCTTTCTTACCAGCATGCTATGTTGTGCCTCTCAAAAGTGAAGTGGGTACCATCGAGATGGCTCAGCAGTAGAGGCATTTGCCACTAAGCTTCTGATGCCACATGTGAGCCATAGCAAACATGTGCCTCTACACAAATGAATTTTTTTAAATCATTGAATAAGGGGAAATTTTTAAATTAAAACCAGTTAGTCACAGATTTTTTTGTATGTTTATTTAAATTAGAAACATGCATGCTTCAAATGTCTATCCCGGCTCCCTACTTCTCCCTCCACCAACCCCACCCCCAACCCAATCCCCACATCATTCCCCGGGGAGGGAGAGGCCCTCCTTGGGGGGATCTCCAGAGTCTGTCATTTCATCCAGGGCAGGACCTAGGCCCTTCCCCATGTGTCCAGGCTGAGAGAGCATCGCTCCATGTGGAATGGGCTCCCAAAGTTCATTTGTAGGCTATGGTGAACACTAGTCTACTACCCAAAGCCCCAGAGATTTCTGTGGCCACCTCACTGACACTACATTCATGGAGTCTGGATCAGTCTGGTGGTCAAGAGCTCCCCCTTGTCCAGTCAGCTGTCTTTGTGGGTTTCACCAGCACGGTCTTGACTGCCTTGCTCATCACTCCTCCAAACTCTGTTACTGGGTTCCAGGGGGTCAGTTCAGTGTTTAGTTGTGAGTATCTGTCTCTGCTTCCATCAGTCACAGGATGAAGGTTCTAGGATGTCACATAAGGTAGTCAATAACCTTATCATCAGGTAGGGGCTATTAATGTAGTCTCTCCACTATTACTTAGTTTTCCAGTTGGTGTAATTAGCAGTGAAAGATGTTTTCAGAGATAAGCATTTTAGACTCAATATACTATAAAATAAATAGGGTTTCTTTTTCTTTCTTTCTTTATGGTTCGGGAGTGGGTTTTTCTTTTCTTTTTTTTTTACTTTTTGTTTTCAGACAGGTCTGTGTAGCCCTGGCTGTCTTGGAATTCATGCATGTTGTAGACCAGGCTGGCCTCAAACTCAGAGATCCACCTGACTCTGCCTCCTGAGTGCTGGGATTAAAGGTGTGCACCACCACCTGGCCAAAGTTAACTTTTTTTTTTTCAGTAATAGAGTCATAATTTATTAAGAAAGAAAAAAGTCCCCAAATTAAGAGTGGGCTGGTAAGTCGGGGCAAGGCACAGGCTCAAAGGCATACTTTAAAACAATTGTTTGGGTTGAGTAGGGACTTTGGGACAAGTTCTCAGGAAGCTTAGGTTGGTATCAATTCAAAATGTAGCCAAGGATGGTGTTGGGCTTCTGGTCTTCATGCTCGTATCTCAAGTGCAGAAATTACAGTCATGTGTCACCACATCTGGCAGTCCTCTCATTCTAGTGCTATTTAAAAAGTAAAAGACCAATCAGGTGTGGTGGCCACACCTTTAACCCCAGCACTCTGGAAGCAGAAGCAGGAGGATCCCTGTGAGTTCCAGGACAGCAAGAGAGACCATGTCTCAAAAACAACAAAAAGAAAAGGTCGATGGGGAATAGAGAGATGGATCAGCTGCTAGGAGCCTTCCAGTTCATGCACAATTTAGTTCTCAACACCTACATTAGGCAGCTAAGAACCGCCTACAGCTCCAGCGAATCCCATCCCCTCTTCTGTCCCTCATGAGCATTAACACACACGTGTCATAGACAGTCGACAGACAGACAGACAGACAGACACACACACACACACACACACACACACCTTAAAAAAAAAAAAGAAAAAAGAAATAACCAAGTGGCCTGCTGTTGAAGACGGGAGGAGTTCTGTACTACCTTGTTTCTTCAGTTTTCTTGGTTAGAATGGTCAGGAGTCACTTCCTTCAGAGTCTTTATCAGTGAATTTAAACGAGCGTGCATTAGCATTATCTTCTCTTTCAGCTGGGAAGAGACCGATTGAGGATATCTTATACTCACTCAACGCTCAATTTGCAGGTTATAATGTTACTAGTTTTAAAATAAAAGTAAATCTTTAAAAACAAAACAACCAAACACAAAACACACATATACACTTAAAAATTACCTATATTAAGGGAAAGGATATAGCTCAGTTCGAGGACAGGCTGGCCTACATAGTTAATATGAAACCAGTCAAAGTTACAAAGTAAAATCCTGTCTCCAAAAAGAGAAAGAAAAAGTTTTGCATATTAAGTAACTACACAACCAAGTTTACCTCCGAAATCTTTTCTGGTAGAGGCACATTGTGAATATCCATCTCAGATGCACTTACTATGGCCTTTGTTTTTAAGAGATAGCTAGAGAGAGAATATATAAAATATTAATATCATTACCAAGTAGTACCATCAAAGCCTGTCTTAATGGCTCTAAGGATCATGGTATATTTTATTGGAAAAACAAATTCTCAATGAAAACCACAACTCTACCTCATCCTTTCCCATTCTCAGAGACAAAATTATCTCAGGAAAACTGAAAACAAATCCAGAATCAAATGAATAACTACCATGGGTAAAAAATTCACTAAAGGTTGGGCATGATGGTGATCCCATCTCTTGGGACACAGAGGAAGCTGGGTGCTAGAATCTGAACTCTGGTACTATGATAGAGCTGTAAGTAATTTTAACCTCTGAGCCGTTTCTTCAGCCCTTTCAGTTTCTGGTAATAAAACACCTTAAGTCAAATGTTTAATTGGTTAGGAAGATGATGAAATATCCAGTGAATCTATGGGAAAAGTAGTAAATGAGATCACAGTCATTACTATATTCTTCATTTCATTAATCTTTTTCATCAGGTAAGATTTTCTCTGTATCTGGAGTAAAGTGCAGAAAATAGTTACTCCAAGAGTAAAGCATTCACTTTCCAAGTTCAGAACCTGTATCATCTAAAAATAGCTCTAGGTGCTGACATTTAGTATTATAAACTGACAGATCTGGGATGACATAGGAGACAAGCCTCTATGAGGCACTATCTAGATTAGATTAATTGAAGTGTAAAGGTCCCCTCTACATATGAATAACACCAATCCATGGGTGAGAGTACAAGACTAAAAATAAAAATGAAAAAGCAGGGCTGGAGAGATGGCACAGCATGGTTAAGAGCACTGGCTGCTGTTCCAGAGGACCTGGGTTCAATTCCCAGCAACCACCTGGCAGTCCACAACTGTAACTCCAGTTATACCCTCACATACACATACATGCAAAACACAAAAAATAAAAATAAATCAATGAGAAAGAGAAAGAGAGAGAGCAACCTGAGGATTAGCATTAACTTCTGCTTCCTGACTGCTGACACAATAAGACCAGCCACCTCCTCCATGGCATCCCACCATGACAGACTGCACCCTCAGACTGTTAGCCACAATAAACCCTATCTTCCTGAAGGTCAATTTTGTCAGGTATGCTGTCCTGTCACTAGACAAGTAACCAATACAGCCCTCATTTCAAATTCCTGGAGTAGAAAAGTTGATTGGCTTAGTGGGTCAGGTATAAATATACATTTCTTGGAGGCTGGGTACCATGACTGCCAAATCCTATACATGAGAAGGGTATAAGGCACGCAGTAAACCAAGTAATCTATAAGACTATTTTGCAGAAGCATACCTTCCAGAATATCCCTTAATGAAAGAATACTCTTAAATTATTCCATTTGACTATTAAGACATGGTACAATAAAACATCCAAGGTAGTCATGATATTTATCACAGGATTACAGTTTGTCTTTATTTCAGGTATGTATATAATAAATACTGTCTGGCCTTTTGCATTTTCTTTGGTTATAAACACCTGAACTTTTCTAGAACATTTTAGAAGCCTTATTTGATAAATAATACCGCTATCTACTCACCACACCATTTTATCACAGGAAAGGCAGAAGTGACCTCTCAAGGCAGCCAGAGCAGCATGGGTGGAATACAGATGGAAACCAACAGGAATGCCACAGGAATTACAAAAGAGAAGGTTGTATGTGCTGGTGGGGATGGAAAGAAACAGAATATAATGTAAGGAAAACCCAAAGAAGAAATAATAACCAATGCCCTCTGATGGCGGTGTCTGTTACCCTGCCACTCAGAAGCCTGGGCAGGAGAATCTCAAGTTCAAGTTCACAGACTTCCAAGGACAGCTGGGTTACAACAGACTCTTTCTCAAAGAAGCAAGAACAAAGATTATAATTTATGACAAAAATTAATTTCTGTACTTCCTTAAACAGGGGCCCTACCTTATAAAGAAATTTACTACTGTCCTTAAGATGTCTGGAGTTTTTCTGCTCCATGCTATAGAGTTAACATAATATAGCTTGCTGGGCCCTGGATCATGAACACTGGAGGACTTAAGGAATTTACTTCTTCTTTTTTTTTTTTTTTTGTTTTTTTCGAGACAGGGTTTCTCTGTGTAGTTTTGGAGGCTGTCCTGGCACTCGCTCTGTAGACCAGGCTGGCCTCGAACTCACAGAGATCCGCCTGCCTCTGCCTCCCGAGTGCTGGGATTAAAGGCATGCGCCACCAACGCCCGGCCAGGAATTTACTTCTAATATGTAAGCAAATACAATTATATCTCCATTCATTATATAGGACAAGATCAACTAGATTTTAATTTCTATTCATTAGAATATTCCATCAACCTGGAAGACAACAAGACATAATAGAAACAGGCAATGAAGTGGAATAAAGATTTTCCTCTACTCTTACCCATGTTCTTGAGTGCTGGTACTAAAGGAACCACCATGTTTGGCCAAAGCTCTAAGTATCAATACAGTATAATCCAATAAAACTTTTAAAAATCATTTACAATATATGTTTACCAGATAAAACAAAGTAATATAGTCAACTACCAAGTTCAAAGATACTAAAAAAAGTATCTCAAGGTCTCAAGTATACTACTAAAAATGACTATTTACCTTAACAACAATACAAACAATGCAGATGAGCCTGGAGGTGCACGCCTTTGATCCTAGCACTAGGGAGGCAGAGGTAGGCGGATCTCTGTGAGTTCCAGGCCAGCCTGGTCCACAGTGTGAGTTCCAGGACAGCCAGGACCATAACACAGAGAAACAAAAAAAGCAGATGAGCACAGGGAGGAAATCAGGGCTGGAGTAACAGCAAACAAGTAAAGGTGCCTGCTACAAAGCTTGATGGCCCCAGTCTGAGCCTTAGGAGATGTACCACAGGAGAGACTCGACGCCTGAAAGCTGTCCTCTCACCTACACACGTACACCTTGATAGATGAATACACACACACATAGACCATCCCTCACACACAGACACTAAGTGAACAAATGTAATAAAACCATTTTTAGATTATAATGTGAAACAGAAATCTAACTCTATTCTTATATTATTTTTCTTGAAGTACTATAGATCAACGCTAGCACCTCATACAAGTTAGGCAACCACTGTACTTCTGAGCTATAGCACATCTCCAAATATATAATTAAAACTTTTAAACAGCCAGGCGTTGGTGGCGCACACCTTTAACCCCAGCACACGGGAGGCAGAGGCAGGAGGATCTCTATGCGTTCCAGGCCAGCCTGGTCTACAGAGTTCCAGGCCAGCCTCCAAAACAATGCAAAGAAACCCTGTCTCAGAAAAAAAAAAAAAACAAAAAACAAACCCAAAAAATGTTTTCAAAGATTTTTTTATCTATTATGTATACAGCATTTTGCACCCATGTATGCCTGCACACTAGAAAAGGGCACTGGATCTCATTATAGATGGCTGTAAGCCACCGTATGGTTGCTGGGAATTGAACTCAGGACCTCTGGAAGAGCAATCAGTGCTCTCTTAACCTCTGAGCCATTTCTCCAGCCCCACCAAAATACTTTTTTTTTTTTTTTTTTTTTTTTTTTGGTTTTTCAAGACAGGGTTTCTCTGTGGCTTTGGAGGCTGGCCTGGAACTAGCTCTTGTAGACCAGGCTGACCTCAAACTCACAGAAATCCACCTGCCTCTGTCTCTCGAGTCCCAAGATTAAAGGCGTGTGCCACCACTACCTGGCTTACCAGAGCTTTAAAAACAGGTTTGGTGTAGGTTTCCATACTTAAGAACCCAGCACTTGGGAGGCAGAGGTAAAAGTGTAAAGTCAAGGCAAAACCGTTATTTTTTGTGTGTGTGAAATTAAGATATTTCACATAGCTAAATATATTAAAAATGTCACTTCAGAAGCAGTGAGATGACTCAGTGGGTAAAGGCACTTGCTGCCAAGCCTGAGGAACTGAGTTTAATTCTTGGGACCAGCATGATGAAAATAAAGACTCCTTCAAGTTGCCTTTGAACCTCAAGATGCATGCCAAGTCCCCCAACCATAGTCACACACACACACACACACACACACACCACCTGTCAAGTGCTAGAACTCACAGAGATCCACCTGTGTACACACACACACACACACACACACACACACAAACACATACACACCACCTGCCAAGTGCTGAGATTAAAGGCATGGGTTACCAGGTGAGAAGGGACTCCTATAAGGATAGGAATGTGTCTTTAGTTTGGCAAAGTGAAATAGAGGCATGGTTACAACTTAGTTTGACCTCATAAGCACAAATTTGCTGAGTACTTCATTGCTATGGGGAAAATATTAGCAAGGGAAGATGCAAATTACTAGCAGTACTCAAACACCAAACATTCGATTATGTTTCCCCAGTTTCAGAGATTATTACAGAATTAGTTCTGTCATGGTTCATAATATAAACTCCGAGTTAAATTAAAATTTAAATAACCCGGGCTGGAGAGGTGGCTCAGAGGTTAAGAGCACTGACTGCTCTTCCAGAGGACCTGAGTTCAATTCCCAGCAACCACATGGTGGCTCACAGCCATCTACAATTCAATCTGGTGCCCTCTTCTGACAGAACACTGTGTATGTAATAAATAAATAAATCTTTTTAAAAAATTTAAATAACCCTAGTTATCTCACAAGATGTGTTGGTCCACAGATGTTAAAACCTACACCCAACTCTAATTTTCATTTCATTAATGCCATGTTGACATGTTTCAAACGCATAAAAAGTATATAATCCAAACCTTATTGTACGGAGAGAATAAACTTTTGTCAAAACAAAAATAAAGTTTTCTTCTTGTTTACGACAATTAGGTACTCCTCGGTGTCATTAAATCAGGAACTACAGCTCCACCTCAGGAATTCTCCACACGTACCTGCATTTGAGAGAACCTTCAATGCCAACAAGACAGGGCTCTAACAAAACGACGTTGTTCGTGACTCCTGAAAGACAAACGGGTTTTGAACAGGAAAACCTCCCACCAGATTCATCCTGGTCATAAAAGTCAACCAAACGCGTGGGGCTCACCCAAAAGCGCAGGCGTAGCTCCTGCGAGGTCCAGAGTTTCATGCCCAGCTCCGGAAAACAACACCACGCCTCCCTCACCCAGTTCATTTACGATCCCACGCGTCGGAATACCCCTCCTCTGCCCTCGCCCGCCTTTCCCAGACGCCAACCCTCGCCTCACTCACTGGAGAAGGCCACGGCTCCGAGAGACCTCGACAGGTCCCAGGCGAGATGCACGGTGTCGGCGAGCACCGCGTGGCAACGCGCGCAGTGGAACACGGCACACCTCTCCGGGTCCAACCACGCAGGCAGCCTCAGGTCGACGGGAGACGCCTCCACCTCAGTCCCGGAAGGACCTAAAGGGGAAGACCCTGTCACCACCTGAGTGTCCCACTCCATGGAGGTAGTAAAAGAAAAAGGCTTGTCACGAGAGTCACTGCAGGACGGCGACTCGAGGAGCGAGAGGCGGCGCCACGAGCGTGCCATCTCTTAGAAGCCCGCGCCTCTCTTCTTCACGCTCGCGCCAGGTTCCACCCAATGAAGTTTCCCGCATCCTCGTTGGACAACAAGCCCGTAAGACGCGCCCACAAGTCGTCGGGCGCCTGCGTATTAATTAGTTAGGCTTCCGCTATTGCGCGCCTCAGCAGCTCTATTGGCCAGTATCGGAAACCCCGCCCTCGAGGCGTTCAACCAATGGACGTGCAGCAGCCTCCATTTAAACTGAATATAAAAGTCGGCTTGTCAACGCCTTGGGTGGCGCCAGTTTTGAACGGTCCTGTTTGAGTTGTTGTTTTTCTGAGTGTCGCCGCGATTGCAGAACGCGATGACCGTCCCCTCTGCTGAGGAGTTGGACTCTTTCAAGTACAGCGACCTGCAAAATTTAGCCAAACGGCTGGGCCTCCGGGCTAACCTGAGGGTACGGTGCTGACTGGTGGTGCGGGCAGATGGGTGGGCGGGGTAGAAGAGACCTAGGGTGTGGGGGACTCTGGTTTTGGGTGAGCGGGTTTGGTTCACGTTGGCTGGAATTTGTTAAACGAAAGAGAAGATATATCTGTTATTTTATTTGGAGGCAGGAACTCATAAAGGCCTCTTACTGGAAACTCTAATGATACTTTCCTGCTACCAGATGGAAACGCAGGCCCATAAGACATAATAAATGTAATGTCTAAAGCCGGTTATTAGAAAAAGTTGAATTGGCTTCTGGAAATCTTCCAAATTATTACTATTAAGTAAACTGTGATAGTACCTAGAGTCTCATGGGCCTTTATTGGGATGCCTAGCCATCAGGATATAGTATGATCGTTATTGTGATGGTGTTTTTTTTTCAAAACCGGTTGGACTTTTGCAAGGTGTTCAAAGAAAACGTGATTCATTGTGAGACTTACTATGTTGCAGTTGAGATTGCCCACATGTGTACCCCATAGATTTATACAGCAAGCTAATATTTACAATAAATGTCTGTCATCACAAATGTTTTTTTTAAAGATTTGTTTATTTGTTTATTATGCATACAGTGTTCTGGCATGCATGCCAGAAGAGGGTATGAGATCTCATTATAGATGGTTGTGAGCCACCATGTGGTTGCTGGGAATTGAACTCAGGACTTCTGGAAGACTAGCCAGTGCTCTTAACCTCTGAGCCATCTCTCCAGCCTCTATCACAAATGTTTCTAAGTGGTTTAAACAGAATAGTGAGACCATAGATGCCCCTCAGATTTGTCTGAATGGCAATGAAGAGTACTGGGAAATGTTTCTGAGTTACACAACTTAATGAGTAAAGCTTAGGCCCTCAGGTATTTGCTATCTTGTGGATTTTTTTGTTTGTTTTTCAAGACAGGGTTTTTCTGTGTAACAGTCCTGGCTGTCCTAGAACTCACTCTGTAGACCAGGCTGGCCTTGAACTCACAGAGATCCACCTGCCTCTGCCTCCCGAGTGCTGGGATTAAAGGCATGCATCACCAACACCCGGCTTCTGATGTGTTAATTCTAACTTAAGTGATTAATAAGCTATTTTCACATTAGTCCAATGGGAAGCAGCAGAAGCCTTGACTGTTCTGTTCACCAGTCTCTCTCGATCCTAAAACAGAGCTTAATACATACCCGGTGTTGTGACCCACATAGCCAAAGGAAAGAATCAACTCTACAGAATCGTTCTCTGAATTCTGAATTGTCCACATTTGCCCAAGTACTCACACACACACACACACACACACATTCACAAAGTAAATAAATAAAATTTGCACCTAGCTGGGTCGTGGTGGCACTGACCTTTAATTGAAGCACCCAGGAGGCAGAGTCAGGCAGAGCTCTGGGTTCAAGGTGAGCCTGAAACAAAGACCTGGATTATGTCTGGTGAGAGGAAACCTCAGATTTATTGTATAGGAAATAAGAGCCATTTTATTAATAGTTAGATGATATCATGCAGAGTTGAAGCATATGACTTAGTCTCAGGCCCCAACAAAACTTCTGTATTTAAAGGGCAGGCAAATCCCAAACTTTGCCATTAACTACTGATTAATGAAAGTTCTGTGAGAAGGAAAGCCAAGCTCAGAGGTTGAGCCCATCTTAAGTGTATAGACTCATATACATACATGAAACATGGGCTGAGCATGTTGTACTTACATACTCTGTGTGTGTGTTGTGTTATGTGTAACAACAATTTTTTTTAAAAGATCATGAATTTGAGAGAGAGCAAGGCCAGATACATGAATAGAGATTGAAGGGAGGAAAGGAATGGGCAGAGGCAGGTTATGTAATTATATCTAAACTAAAAAAAATTTAAAGGTAGACAATAGTGGCACATTGCCTTTAATCCCAAGCACTCAGGAGTCAGAGGCAGATAGATCACTGTGAGTTCAAGGCCAGTCTTGTCCACAGACCAAGTCCCAGGACAGCCAGGACTACACAGAAACCTGTCTTGAAAAGAAAAACAAAACAAAACAAAGCAAAAATTTTTGTTATTTTATTCTTTTTTTATTTTGAGGCAAAGTCTCACTATATAGCTCTGACTGTCTTGGAACTTACTAGGTAGATCAGGCTGGCCTTAAATTCCTAGAGATCTGCCTGCCTCTGTCTCCTGAGTGCTAGGATTAAAAACATGTACTACCATGACCAGCTAAGAATTTTTTTAAATACAAATAAAATTATTATTTTTTAAAAAGTGTTTGACCCTCAACTGCATACCTCAGTGTAATAGGGAAAAAAAGAACCTAATAAATATACTTGATCTTGAATTGTTTTGAAATAGGGTCTCATTCTGGAGCCCAGGTTGACCTAGAAATCTCAGGGAACTGCTATGCCTGACTCCATTTTACCTTTTAAAAAAGGAAAGCCAGTCAGATCAGTATTTGGCTTCCAGAAAAGAATAGAGAAATTTTTCTAGAATGGAAAGTGAACCCAGGACTTCCCTCTTTCACAAGGACTTGTAAGACCCTCACTATGCCAGGCATTGGTGGCGCACTACAGAGAAACCCTGCCTGGGGGGTGGGGGGCCCTCACTACAAGATACCACTATCCACCAGAGAAACTCGGCCCAAAACAGTTTCCTAGTCAACTTGATATTCCTGCTGACTTACTGCCTTTGAAGGTTTTCATCCATCTCTACAGTCCAGGCCACAGTTTTGATTTCCTACGAATCCAGTTAGTCACCTGCTGCCCCAAGCTAACTCTTCAAAGACTGTTTTTTGCCACAAGGACAAAGTTTACACTCAAGAAGCCTATGAGGCAGGCCTAGCTAGCAAAATTGGGATCCTGCCTACTTTTCCAACTCCCCCCCACCCAGACAGGGTTTTTCTGTGTAACAGCCCTAGTTGTCCTGGAACTAGCTCAAACTTACAGAGACTGGCCTGCCTCTGCCTCCCAAGCGCTGGGATTAAAGGCATGCGCCACCACCGCCCGGCTTACCTTTCCAACTTTTTTCTCACCCTCTTCTCTGTTGGTTCAGTGTTCCAGCCATGCGAACTTAGTCCTCATCTGTCCTGATGTTTTCTTTCCCTTGCTTTTTCTCCATCTGGTCCTCTGTTTGACCCTCTCTTCTTCTTTCTCACAGTCTCAGCAGCCTCGGGCAGGACATCCATCTTGAAGCTGGGGCCTCCCATCACCTGCTGACATTGGTCCTATCAAACCCACAACATGCAAAGCTTCCTCATATACCTCATTGAATGTCTTCACCGGATTTTGCCTCTGGGGTGTGAACTTTAATTCTGTTCTAGTCTGTCAGCACAACCAGAGCACATGCAATAAACAGAGAAAAAGAGGTGTCTGGCATGCCTTTCCTACCTGTTAGACTTTGAATGTGATGATGAGCTGTTCTTTTCTACAGGCAGACAAGTTGTTAAGAGCCTTGAAAGCCCATCTGAATGCAGAAACAAGGAAAGAGAATGAAAGTCAGGTGAGTGATGTTCTTCATTGCTTATCGGCTAGTGAAATACTGTGTTTAGTTAATGAGCAATTAATACTTATTAGTGATGACTTAAGATGTGGTAGCTGGTGTAAAGGCTCATACTTATAAGCCTACTATTGGAAGGTGGGGCTGGCACAGACCCTAGCTCAAGAAAACAAAAACAAAGAAAAAGGTGTGATGTTTATTATCAGATGATGTTATCATCATTAGTAATAGGACCAGGGACTGAACTGTCTCATTATTGTTATAAATGATGAAAATGCCATGTTATGTAATGAATAAGAAATCTTTAAGCAAATGCATAAGACCTGTGTGTCATGACACATGCTTATAATCCAGCCTTCCAGTGACTGAGGTAGGAAATTCATGAGTTCAATACCAACCTAAGCTCATGTAAGACCCTGTCTTCAAAGAAAACCAAAGGCTGGGCCTAATGGTGCATGCCTTTAATCCCAGTACTCTGGAGGCAGAGGCAGATAGATCTCTGAGTTTGAGGCCAGCCTGGTTTAAAGAGTGAGTTCCGGGACAGCCAGGGCTACACTGAGAAACCTTGTCTTGAAAAAACGAAACAAACAAAAAGAAAACAAACAAAAAACAAGGGAAGCAAAAGTTAAGTATAGGTTGTAAGATAAAAGAGACAGCAGGAGAGGAGTAGTATACAAACGACTTAAAGTCATAAAGTTTAATTAAAGGTTAAATAGCAGATCTGATTTCATTTTGTTATTGTTTTAGGTTTGTTTATTATATGGGAATAAGATCTCTGTAAGAACAAGTGTTCTTAACCACTGAACTATCTCCCCATTCCCATTTTGTTTCTTTATAAATGTATTTGTGTGTGTATAGTAAGAGAGGGAGAGGATCAAGAACATGCTTGTGCCTTTGGGAGCCAGAAGCTGGAGTTACAGGAGGTTGGGAGTTGCCTGGCGTGTGGTGTACTGGGAACTAAACTTCAGCCCTCTGCAAAAGTAGAAAGTGCTCTTAACTGCTAAGACATCTCCATCTCCATCTTTGAAAATGTTGCTTTTGTTTTGAGACAAGGTCTCTCATAGCCAAACTGTCCTCAAATTTGACCCTGACCTTCTAACCCTCTAGAATGTTGGGATTATGGGTATGTACCACCATGCCCAAATTTGAAATTTTTACTATTCTTCTTATTCATCTGCTGTTTTCCTAGGGGTGTGGGTGTGAGTATGTGTGACTCTGGTTGGCTTGGAACACTCTATGAAGACTAATATGGCCTGAAACAGATGTACCTGCCTCTGCGTCCTAGTGCTGGAATTTAAGGTTCTAGCCACCACACCTTGCCCATTTGCTGCATTCTGATATTCCTGTTGTCTTCATTGCCTTCTATCCTGAACTTATTGTGGGTTAGCTCATAGGTCTATAGGTCTATCAGGATGTCTCTTCCTACTGCTCTTGGCTCTTTGTTCTTTAACTGGTACCCTTTGTTTTTGTTCTTCATCAACTATACAGTTTCTTAAGAGTTTCAAGGATCTTGCATCATTTGAAATTATTCTACTTCTGCAATACTTCACCCCTGTCTACACTTGATTTATGTTTATGTGTATGGGTGTTTTACCGGCATGTATATCTGTGCACCATGTGTGAGCCTAGTGCCCAGTGGGGTCAGAAGAGGGCATTGGATCCCCTGTAACTGGAGTCATAGATAGTTAGGGGTTGGAAATTGAACACTGACCTTCTGAAAGAGCAACAACCCATTTTTCCAGCCCCATTTATTCATTTGTTTGTTTGTTTATAGGCAAGGTCTTCCTATGTAGCCCAGACTGGCCTCAAATTTGAGACCCTGTCTTACCCAAGTACCTAGGATTACAGGTGTGTGCATCTGTGCTCAACTATTTTGCTCTGATAGGCAGGATACAAAGAAGTCCACTCCTCCTCCATGTGGGGAGTGTGTGGAGGATAAGTGGCTGTGAAGCAAAGACCAGGTGCTGCCTTTGGGCATTCAAGGGACCTAGGACATAATGTACTCCTTCCGTCTACAGACCTAGTATTAGAATCCTGCCATATGAAATGCTCTCTACTTTGGAGCGATGGCTCAGTGTTTAAGAGCACTGGCTGATCTTTTAGAAGACCTGGGTTCAATTCCTAGCATCCACATGGTAGGTCACAACTGCCCGTAACTCCAGTTCCAGAAGATCCAACACCTTTATACAGACATCTATGCAGACAAAACACCAATGCACAGAAAAAGAGGGGGAAATCATCTTAAAATTTTTTTTCTGGCCGGGCATTGGTGGCGCACGCCTTTAATCCCAGCACTTGGGGGGCAGAGGCAGGCAGATCTCTGTGAGTTCGAGGCCACCATGGTCTACAGAGCAAGTTCCAGGACAGTCTCCAAAACAATACAGAGAAACCCTGTCTCGAAAAACTAAAAAAAAAAAAAAAAAAAATTCTGCCAGGCACTGGTGGCGCACACCTTTAATCCCAGCACTCGGGAGGCAGGTGGAACTCTGTGAGTTCAAAAGCCAGCCTGGTCTGTAGAGCGAGTTCCAGGACAGGCTCCAAAGCAATACAGAGAAGCCATGTCTCAAAAAACCAAAAACAGAAAGAAAAGAAACAACAGATGACACAAATTGAGAAGTAGGGAACTATGGCCTTAGCTCAGTGGTGGAGCACGCATGCGTGGAGCCCTGTGCTCAATTTCTAAGCACTAGGTTAAAAGAAAAAAGGTTTAAAAGGCTAGGAAGGAGAGGGGTAACTAAAAATGTTTATCCCTACAGCTTATAAGATGTGTTGCCTGTAACAGAACACTTGGAGGTATATTTAAGGCTATAAAGGTGGTACTCTGACTAAAGTGTTATATTCTACTAGGAAGAAAGTGGCAAGGCAAGAGTAGAAATAAGCCGCATTTTAATATAAACCCTGAAATTACGAGTGAGTGTGCCAGGGTTCCCTAGACACAAACGAGGAACCTACTGCACTTAAGCATTAGCAATGAGCAAGGCTGAGAGAAATAATTGCTTTTCATAGTTGTTTTTGAATGTGACACCTGCCCCATCTCCAAGGTACTGAGGGCCAGACTCTGGACTTTGTACATAGTAGGCAAGTGTTTTACCACTGAACTACATAATTTCTTTCTTTTTTAAAAGATATTTATTTATTACATATACATCAGATTGAATTGTAGATGGTTGTGAACCACCATGTGGTTGCTGGGAATTGAACGCAAGACCTCTGGAAGAGCAGTCAGTGCTCTTAACCTCTGAGCCATCTCTCCAGCCCCCATAATTTCTAAATCTTGTAGTTAATATATTTTCTGGGCAGTGGAGACATATATCTATTAAAGCCATATTCATATATGTTTATCTAAAAAGAAAAAAACAACTCAGACCCATGTGTTAGAACCACAGCTATAACTCAGCACTCAGGAAGTTGAGACAGGAGGGTCAAAAGTCCAAATCAGCTAGGGTAACTTAATGACACCCTATCTCAAAACAAGAAGAAAAAAAAGGGGGGAGGGCTGGATAAGTTCACCCCTAGTGTAATTGCCTAGCATATGGGATACCTAGATTTGCTCCCTAAATCTGAGAAATAGCTATAATCCATCCAGATTCTTTGTGGTATGGGAAAAAACCAACTTTTTCTCCTTATAACACAATTATAATAAATACAGCTAATAATATTAGATATTCAGTAATGAAAAGAACCTTCTCACTAATATATATATATATGTAAGCCATTAATAATGATGTCTTTGTTTGTTTTGTTTGTTTTTCAGAATAGAGTTTCTCTGTGCAACAGTTGTAGCTCTCCTGGAACTCACTCTGTAGAGCAGGCTGGCCTCAAACTCACAGAGATCCACCTGCCTCTGCCTCCCGAGTGCTGGGATTAAAGGCATGCGCCACCACTGTCCAGCTAACAATGATTTCTTATATAAGCATGTCTGTTTGGATGCCCTGCTTTCTGACCATACTGTATTCATGTAGTAGTGTTATACTTTTTTAGTTTTTGAAAATTCAAGTGCTATTTCCTTATTTTTATCTGTGAGAAGTTACTTTGGCTTAGGATGAAATTACTAGTGTCCATGTATACAGGACCTGGCTTATACTGTCTCCTTCTTTTCCAGGATGAGAACCAGGCTTCTGCATTCTCCTATGATGAGACTGAGATACACAGTAACTGCAGCGAGCAAGCTGGGCAGGAACCTGTTGATCATGTCACCAAAACCAGAAGGAAGCACAAGACAATCCATGGAATTCCTGACTTCCAGGTGAGTGGAACTGTGCAAACTAAAGAGAAGCCACAATAGCTACCATAACCTACCATAACTGGCATGTGTTTAGTGAGCTTCCATTTTTCCTTCCCTTATGAGCCTGGTGGCTGGAAATATATACTATGTGCAAGTCCCTCAAAAGTGCAGACCTGTGTCTACTGTACTCCCCACCACACCCCAGTGCTGCAGCTCTGGAGTTTAGATCCTAGTACCCATGTGAAAGCCAGATGTGGTCTCATGAACGCCTGTAACTCTAGCTCTGAGGGCAGTGGGAACAGCATCTCCAGGGCTGCCTGTCTAACCTAAAAACAAGATCTCCAAGCTCAGTGAGAGATCCTGCCTGAGAGGAACAAAGAGAATACCAGAGAGCCCACACACAGATACACAACCGCATACATGCCACGCCACACTCCCCCCACCCCACAATGCCCTCCTTTGGCATTCATACATCCACAGTATGCATACTCACACATACATACGCCCACATGCAATTCATATGGAAATTGAATAAATGTGAATGCTCACGTATTGTTCACATAGGTGGTCTGCAATGAATAGGAAAGAGTAGCCAACCTGAAGTGCAGTTTTCACTTCTCTTTCTTTATTGCTCCTGGTCTGATCATTATCCTGTGCTTAATCTATGAGCAGTGTCTGGTCACGCTGAATAACTAAGGGCCTTCTTCACTTGCTTTGGTTACACTGATTTTATTTTTTTAAGATTTTAAGATTTATTTATATGAGTACTCTGTCTGCATGTTCCTCTGCTAGCCAGAGGAGGGCATTGAATCCCATTACAGATGGCTGTGAGACACCACATGGTTTCTGGGAACTGAACTAAGGACCTCAGTGCTCTTAACTGCTGAGCCATCCCTCTAGTCCCCTGATTTCATTCTTGTACCTTATACAAATGAAACTTCATTTCCAAGCATGAAGGTGTACAACTGTACTCTCAATGCTGGAGGTGTAGGCAAAAGGATCATGAGTTCAAGGACTCATGATAGTCAGACCCTGTCCCAACAACAACAGAAATCAAATAAAGTTTTTTTTTTCAAAGATTTATTTATTGCTAGGCTGCAGTGGTGCACACCTTTAATCCTAACACTCGGGAGCAGAAGCAGCAGATATCTGTGAGTTTGAGGCCAGCCTGGTCTATGAACTGAGTTCCAGGACAACCAGTATTAATTGTTATCCATAAGGAACAAATCTCCCATTCTTTCTAATGGCTTCTAGTATCTCCATTTTTTAAATTATAGTCTCAGAACACTAGGTCAAATAAAACCACTCTGACTGGCCCCTACCCCACACACAAACCTTGTTTTCATACCCTGCTTTTAGAAGGTAGCAGTTACTCTTTTGATTTTTTTTTCTTTCAAAATTTTTTTGCAGGATCATTCTGAGATGAAAAGAAGTGATCCTACTATATTACAGAATCAAGGAAAACAGGAAAATCAAGACCTCAGAACTACTACAAAAGTTCCTTCTTTGCCAGACCAGAGCCAAGAAGATGGGAGTGTAGCTTCCTCAGGAAAAAGTGGGTTTGATGGTATGTCAACTAGTATTTTCAAATTGAAATTGCCAAGGGGATCTTGTGTTTCTGAGAAATGCAAACCAGGCAGTTTGAAAATACAGAAATTGTACCATGCATGGTGACAAACTCCTTTTATCTCAACATGCAGAAGACAGAGACAGGCAGCTCTTTGTGAATTTGAGGCCAGTGTGATTTACAGAGTGAGTTTTAGGACAGCCAGAGCTATATAATAGAGAGAAGACCCTGTCTCAAAAACCAACAACACGACAGAGAGGGAGGAGTGATGAGCAAAGGGGTCAAGACTGGGCTGGTGAATCCCAGAGAAACAGCTGACCTGAACAAGGGGGAGATCTTGGATCCCAGCCTGATGACTGCGAGGCCAGCATGGGACTGATCCAGACCCCCTGAATGTGGGCGTCAGTGAGGAGACTCAGGCAATCTATGGGGTTTTTGGGTAGTAGATCAGTATTTATCCCTGGCATACAAATGGACTTTGGGGACCCATCCCACAATGAGGGATGCTTTCTCAATTTGTTCACTTTGGGGAGGCCCTGGTCCCTCCCCAGAATGAAATGACAGACTCTAGAGATCCCCCATGGAGGGCCTTACCCTCCCTGGGGAATGGAGTGGGAACTGGGTGGGGGGCTGGGGGTGGAGGGTTGGAGGAGGGAGTGGGCGTGGAGGGGAGGGAGAGGGAGCTGAGACTGACATGGAAAGCAAGCTTGTTTCTAATTTAAATATATAATAAAAAAAGTGTTAAAAAAACAGCAACAACAGCAAAAAAAGAAAAAACCTGAAAAGCAAGAAAAAGAACAGAAATAGATTGTTGTATATATTTAGGAGCTATAAATCTAAAGTCAGTGTGTAGTCAGCTTTTCTGAGACACTGGGTACCTTCTTTTCTCCCTGTACCTTGTAGTGGCTATGCCTGTCTGTTGTTCCTTTGCCTGATGTCACATGCTCTGCTCTCTGCCTCTGTTATCACACAATATTTGTCTTATTCCTTTACCTGGTGATAGTTAGTGCGAGGACATTGTAACTCACACTGGCCTCAAACTCACCACAGTCTTCCTGCCTCAGCCTTAAGGGTTCTTCTAAGGACACACATCCTGCTGGGTTACCACCTACCAAACAACCTACCAAACAATATTGGTTAAATATCTAGAGACCCAGTTCCTAAGTGAGTTGATATCACAGGTGCTACAGTTTGGGAACTAACTTATCTTTGGAGGACCACAGTTCACCCTAGTCACACTTGGAATTTTCACATGTTTTACAATCAAAACAAAACCTAGAAATAAATGCAGAATATTTAGCATTTGTTATCTGGTCCTGGGATCAAACTTAGGAGCCTGAGTTGCTGCATAAGTGCTCAGTGACTGACCTGCATCCTTAACCATGACTTTTACCCAGAGCAAAATGAGGTTTCTGGGGAGCTTGGGGGGGTCAGTCTCTCCTTGGTGACAGGAGAGCACATTTTGTTCTCTTTAACCTTCTGCATAACTGGAGACTGATGCAATCACTACTTCACCCAGGGTGCTTTGATGGGGCGGTGACACCCACCTTTCACATCGTGAATGTCTATCTACCTTGCCTTAGTCCTAACATTTGGGACACTGAGGAGGTAGATCTCTAGAGCTCAAGGCTAGTGTGGTCTAAAGAATAAGTTCCAGGTTAGCCAGGACAGCATAGTGAGACACTGTCTAAACTTTTTCAACTAGCAGGTTTTTGTTTCTTATGCATTTTTAAAATGTAGGTGTAAGAGTGTTTTGCTTGCCTGGGCCCTGAGACTCACCAGAGGATAGACAGGAAGGGATTAGGGAGATGATGGCCATTACAGGTACCACCACAATTGGGTGCAAAATGTCACTCAGGTTTCCCAACTGTTAACATTTGACAACTTTTCCCTTAGTTTTTCCTCATTCCCTCTTTCCTTCCTGTCTTCCCTTAGTTTGTGTCTCTATCATACACACTTTTTCCCCATGGCTGTCTTTGGTTGAAGAGTGTATATTCTTTTATTGTTTTGTTTGGATTTTCTTTTTTTTTTTTTTCCAGTTTTTTGAGACAGGGTTTGGAGGCTGTCCTGGAACTCACCCTGTAGACCAGGCTGGCCTCGAACTCACAGAGATCCTCCTGCCTCTGCCTCCCGAGTGCTGGGATTAAAGGTGTGTGCCACCAGCGCCCAGCCTTGATTTCCTTTTTTAAAGACATGATTTCATCTAGCCCGAATTGGTCTGGAATTTACTATGTGACTGAGGATATTTTGAACTCCTTGTTCTGCGGCCTCAAGTGCTGACATGCACCTCTTTGTCTGGCTCCTTATCTGTGTGCTTCTTTCTTTCCTTTTTTTGTTTTTTTGTTTTTTCGAGGCAGGGTTTCTCTGTGGCTCAAATACAGACATTTCTTGTAAGTTTTTTATATCTTTGATTATTTAAGTCAACAGAGTTTAATGGAAAAATGTTTATTTTTAATTTGTTTTGTATTTGTGTATTTAGACAATAAAGATTCAAAGAGGCCTTTGGAAAAAAGATCTCTGTGCACGGATGGGCTTTTCAAACTTGGAAACAATAAGAGGACTGCAGCCACGACCCCAAGTAAGTTTTGTACTCAAGGAAACACAGTGGGTTGGCCTCCTTTAGACTCCTGTTGAATAGGCGGTGGCTTGCAGCAGCCAGAGTCACTGGTGTGGCACCAGGGCTCATGCAGCACTGTTCCGGGTTCCTAAATTTAGGTAGTGGGCACCTGACCCTCAGGCTGACTTTCTCAGGGTAAAGTGGCAATGGCTGTACTTTAGGCCCCTTAGCTGAGGTGGAAGAAGACAAATGTCTTGTTCTCCAAACTCATATGTAAGAGATGGTGAATGCTTGATCTCTAAGATGAACGTGCTTTCCCTGAGTTTCCAAAAGCTGAGTGTTCTAGAAGTATGTGTTAGTCAAGATGGTATTGAAGTTGAATGTCAGGAAAGTAAAGAGATCAAATGTTGATATAAACACAGGGAAGGTTAAAATGGATTTTTATCTTACTATTTTTCATATTGTGATACATTGTAGACTTTAAGAGGCTTCATGAGGCTCATTTTAAGAAAATGGAATCCATTGATGAATATATTGTGAGAAAAAAGAAACACTTACATGAACACAACTCACTTAATGAACTAAAGGTATGCAGACAAAATGGTTTTTCAAATTCATTTATTTTATTTTGTATATATGAGTATTTTAGTGTTTTGCCTATGTGTAAATATGTGTACCATGTACCTGCCTGGTGCCCATAGAGGTGAGATGCAGGGTTGGGTCCTCTGGAATAGGAGTTACATATGTTTGTGAACTGCCATGTGGGTACTGGGAATTAAACCTAAGTCCTCTGGAAGAATATTTACTGTTCTTGGAAATTATATTGTGTGTGTGTGTGTTGAGGTCAGAGGACCATTTGTGAGAGTTGGGTCTTTCCTCTCTCATGTGGGCTGTGGGATGGAATGCAGGTCATTAGACTTTTGCTACCTTGATGGCCTGAGACCAAGATTTAAAATTGTGCTTATTATTCCTTTCAAAAGCAGCTTGAGAAGAAAGGGTTAGTGACCCCAGTTCCAGCAAGAGGAAGATACTCTGTACCCTGTACTCCCGCCAGGCAGCAGTTCTCACAAGACCAGTCCCACGGCCCTGAAAGTCAGGGTACTATTGGTCTGAAGGGGTCAGAAAAACACTCTGTGCTTTCAGCAACTAAAATGAATGTCAGGTAAAGAGATTTTTTTTCTTAAGGGATTGTACAGGTGTGTACATAGTCCCATTGGGGTTTAAATCCAGGGACTTGGGTATTCTAGACAAGGGGTCTACCAGTGTTCAGATGTGCTTCTCGTATGTATGTGGGTTTGTTGGATAGAGGACACCCTCCAGTTGTCATCATGGGCCTTTTAGGATTGGTGTGTGCATGTGCGTGCGTGCCTGTGTGCAGGCACATGTAGGTTTCTAGGGTAGAAGACAATCTCCAGTGGTCAACATGGGCCTTTTATGGTTCTTTTTTGGAGACAGAGTCTCTTCCTTGTCTGGGACTTACCAGCCCCAGGAATCCACCTGTCTCTACCTCCCCATTGCTAGGATTACAAACCCACACCACCACACCTGTTGTTTTCAGAGATATTAAAATGTAGAATTATGTCTTAGTTACAGTTACTATTGCTGTAAAGGGGAGAAAAGAGTTTATTTGGTTACACTTTCACATCTTCGTTCATTATTGGAAGAAGTCAGAATAGGGACTCAGGCAGGATAGGAACCTGGAGGCAGGAGCTGATGCAGAGGCCATGGAGGGTGCTGCTTACTGGCTTCTTCTCCATGGCTTTCTCAGCCTGCTTTCTTATAGAGCCCAGGACCACCAGTCCAGGGGTGGCACCACCCACAATTTGCTGGGCCTTCCCCCATCAATCACTAATTAAGAAAATACCCTATAGCTGGGTTTTATGGAGGTAATTTTCTCAATTGAGGTTCTCTCTTTCAGATATTGCTAGCTTATGTCCAGTTGACATAAAACTAGCCAGCACAATCACAAAAATAATGTCTGACATGAGCAGAGAGTGAGTTCATTTATGTTCCACTCCAAATGAGATCATTTGAGGCAGATGTTGCCATCGCATCTCTGGTAGGATAGTCTCCCATTCCTTTGATGTGATGTTGCCAGGAGGAAAAAGTGAAGTATGTCATCTCTGATGGCTTCCTGCACTGGTCCTTGAGTCCCACAGCCATTCCCCTCAAAGTCTGTCATTGGCCAACACAAGATTACCAGAAAATACAGAAACGTATTTTATTTATTATTTAAAGACTTATTAGTTAACCAGGCAGTGATGGCTCACGCCTTTAGTCCCAGCACTTGGAAGGCAGAGGCAGGCAAATCTCTGTGAGTTCAAGACCAGCTCAGTCTATAAGAGCAAGCTCCAAGACAGCCTCCAAGCCACAGAGAAACACTGTCTCGAAAAACCAACCAACCAACCAAACAAAAAGGTTTATTAGTTGGTGTGTGAGCATTTGACTGCATGTGTGTGCACCACTTGTGAGCCTTGTGCTCGCAGGGGCTGGCCAGGTGTCAGATCCCCTGAAACTGGAATCACAGATGGTTCTGGGCTGCCATGTGGGTGCTGGAAACTGAACCTGGGTCCTCTGTATGTGCATACAATGCTCTTAACTGCTGCGATACCTTTCCAACCCTTCAAAACACAAAGAATGGAAGTTAACAGAAGCAAGTCTTTTTGTGTGAGAGTGGGTGATTAACATAGCAAGGTTTTACTGATGCTCATCTGCCACCTGGTGAGGGCCCAGTGGTTTCATTTATAAACCCCCGCATCTTTCTCTCCATTATTGCATTTAGGTTTTCAGCTGCTACTAAAGACAATGAACATAAGTGCTCACTGACCAAGACTCCAGCCAGAAAGTCTCCACATGTGACCCTACCTGGGAGTGCTTCAAAAGGCCAGGCTGTATTCAGGACACCCAAGTTAACAACCTCTGAGAGGCCTTTTTTAAAGACCACTCCTGCAGGTAAAAAAAAACAGTTTTAACTTTAACCTTGTAACTTGTGAAATTAAGCATGCCTCTTTCTCTAAGGTCTCTTCATATGTATAAACTCAAGTAAAAAAATGTCATAACATATTTTTCATTTACCCTGGAGAAGGAAATGCCAGAGACATAAGCTATAAACTCACACACCTGCTGCACACACATCTAGATTCTCCTTAGAATTCCTTGAAAATGGTCAGCATGGTGCCTAGATCAGGGCAGTCCATTGCTTCAGAGAGAGAAGTCGTTGGTGATGATAATCGGTGTGGAGACTTGGTTTCTAATGGGGTCATGGCCTAACTGAACAGGAAAAAGGAACGTTAACTTCAAGGATCCAGGGCTAGGGGATGACTTAGTGAATAAAAGCACTTGTCTTTCAAACATGAGACCTGAGTTCAATTCCTAGGACCTTTGTCTAACAAAAGAAAGCTGGATGTATTAGCATCTTATGATCCCTGTGCCAGGGAGACATAGACATTCTAGACATGAAGACATGACGTGGGCAGGGTAATCAGGAAAAAATGGTTATATCTATATCTGTGTCATTTTGCAAAGAGCTCAAGACTGAATAGCACCTATCTCACAATAACAAGAGGGTTCACCATTGCTTAGACATAAAGATGTGAGGCCCAGACAAAAATGTTTACCTCATTCTGAGTGCTCTCTGCTAAGTAATTCAGGGTCTCAGTTAAATGGGATGTTATTTTGCTGCCACACCCCCATTACCAGATTTTTTTATTTTTTACTCTTTGAAACAGGGTTTCTCTGTGTAGCTTTGGATCCTATCCAGGCTAACCTAGAACTCACAGAGATCCACCTGCCTCTGCCTCCGGAGTGAATGCTGGGATTAAAGTCATATGCCACCTCTGCCCGGCCAGATTTGAATTTTACATGAATAAAATTTAAGTCTGACTTTTTTTCCTGTGACTTTTTCACTCAACAGAATATTTCAGAATTCAAACATGTTTTTTTTGTTGTTGTTGTTGTTGTTGATTTTTTGAGACAGTGTTTCTCTGTATAGCTTTGTAGACCAGACTGGCCTCAAACTTACAGAGATCCACCTGCCTTTGCCTGCTAAGTGCTGGGACTAAAGGCGTGCACCACCACCTCCCAGATATGTTCAGTTATTTTTATGGTAGTTCAATGGCATGGATATATTTCAGTTTATCCCCCAAAGACATATAGGTACCTCCAGAACATATCATTTGATCTGGAGTGTAGGAATTTGTTCTAGACACAGGATCAAGACTTGTGTGCTGAAGGGTATACACCACCTCCTGCTCTGGCTGCAGTGTAAGGCATCTCCACTCTGACTCCTCCTGCTTTTGAGCCATTAATGCAATAGATAAGCTTTCCTTTGTTATGTTTAACTAAGTGACTCTTGATTTTAGTTGTTCCTTCACAAATGTTCACATTGGACATGACTGAGTAGTTTCTCTTGTGAAGAGAAAGAAATATAAAATATGGTAAATATTTGGTGCTCAACTATAGCAATAAGGCTTACCCTAAGTTACACCATCCTCATTTTAACTTTTCTTTTTCTTTTTTTGGTTTTACAAGACAAGGTTTCTCTGTATTGTTTTGGAGGCTGTTGGTCCAGCCCAGCCTCGAACTCACAGAGATCCACCTGCCTCTGCCTCCCGAGTGCTGGGATTAAAGGTGTGCGCCACCACCGCCCAGCCCTCATTTTAACTTTACTAACTTTACTAATAACTATAATTACTAATAACTTTCCACCCATATGAAATTGGTTCTTTTTTATATATTTCAGTTAATAATACTATGCATTATCTATGTATTTATTTTATTTTATTTATTTACTTGAAACAGGGTTTTACACTGTTCCAGGTTGGCCTGGAATAGAATGTGTACCCCAGGTTGGTCTCTACTTCACAACAGTCCTCCTGCCTCAGCATTCTGAGTCCTAGGATTATAAATGTGCTGGCTTAATTAATTTTTAAGATTCATTTCTTTTAATTATGTGTATGTATCTGTGGGTAGATATGAGCATATGAGTTCAGGTGTCCACAGAGTCCAAAAGTTGTCAGCTCCCTGCTAGAGCTGGAGTTATAGGTGGCTGTGAACCACCTAATGTGGGTACTGGGAACTGAACGCAGGTTTCGGAAGAGCAGTGCATGCTCCAACCCACTCCAGCCCTCTTATTCATTTTTTATTTGCTTTTTGAGACAGAATCTTGTGTAGCTGAGACCTTCCTGCCTTCACCTTTCAAGTGCTGCAGTTAGAGTCGTGTCCTGGCACTCCCTGTGATGGCTATCAGCTTTTCTCTTTTTTTATTAAAAAAAAGATTCATGTACCCGGGCATTGGTGGCGCATGCCTTTAATCCCAGCACTTAGGAGGCAGAGGTAGGCAGATCTCTGTGAGTTCGAGGCCAGCCTGGTCTACCAAGCGAGTTCTAGGACAGGCTCCAAGATAATACAGAGGAACCCTGTCTCGAAAAACCAAAAAAAAAAAAAAGATTCATGTATGTATGTGCATGCATATGCGTGCCAGAGCATACATTTGGAGATCTGAGATCAACTTGTGGGACTCACTCTTACCACCACATGGGTTCCCAGGGATCAAATTCAGGTTTTGTTAGGCTTCATTGTAAGCATCTGTATCTGCTGAGCCATTTCCCCAGCCCTCAGCTATTTCAAGACTTCTATACTCCTAGGGATCCTAGAAAAGGTCGAACCATTCAGAGTATTCAGGGACAGCTAACTGGGGAACAAACCTCAGTAGTTAGTTTCATCATCTAGTTCACAACCCTTCTTTTCTACTTTTGAGACCAACATCTACATCCCATGACCCATACAAATGAATTCCACCTGTTACAATAAACTACCAAAGGCTGAGTGGCTTATAACAAAAGAATGCAGGTGATTCTAAGCTAGGCTTCTAGTTTGGCTGGAACCTAGCAAAGGCTCTTCAAGTACCAAGCTGCTGGTTTCTAGACATATGATCAAATGACAAACTAAGTGTCTTAGTCCCTGCTGTATTGCAATGAAGAAACACCATGACCATGGCAACTCTTATAAAAGAAAGTGTTTATGTGGGGGCTGGCTTGCGGTTTCATGTTGGCAGGGAGCATGGCAGCAGGCATGGTGCTTGGGAAAGAACTGAGAGTTCTACAGTCTGCTCTGCAGGCAGGAGGCAGAGAGTCTGGGCCTGGCGTGGGCCCACCTTCAATGATACATTTCCTCCCGCAGGGCAACACCTCCTAACCCTTCAAGGAATTCTACTCCCTGGTGAAGCATAAAATATAGAAGCCGATGGTGTCATCTTTATTCAGCCACCGCACTGAGCTAGGATACACTGTGGGGATTCTTTCTGATGCACTACTCCCACTTACCAGGAATGACTCCTCTCAATCAGTGTTCCATTTCCCATGGGAATGAAAGATGGGAACAAAAACATTTCACCCATAATGCAGATACTTTTAATTGGTAAAATGAAACTTTGATTAAAACCTATAATTCAGGGAGCTGGAGAGATAGCTCAGTAGTTATGTGTTGGGGAATATTACTTTGTTTCTGTCACATTTGTTTAACTCTGTGAAGCTGTGATTCTTTGCCTGTCTGAAACACTGGATGGTCCTAATGAAGAGCAGGAGTAAGGACAGGCGGGGTTGGTAGGCAGAGAGTAAATAGAAGAAGTCTGGGAGGAGAAAGAAATAGTCAGAGGAGGAGGAGGAGGACATCGGGGGCCAGCCACACAGCTACACAGCAAGCCATGGAGTAAGATTTTCAGAAGTAAGAGAACGGGAAAAGCCCAGAGGCAAAAAGTAGATGGGATGATTTAAGCTAAGGAAAGCTGGCAAGAAACAAGCCAAGCTAAGGCTGGGATTCATAATTAAGAATAAACCTCCATGTGTGATGTTTTTTGGAGGGGGAGCTAGGTGGCAGGTCTCCCCAAAAGAGTAAAAAACAACCAACAACAGTTATGAGTATTTGCTGTTCTTCAGAGAACCTGGATTCAATTCCCAGCACTCATATGACAGTTCATACTGTCCATGACTCCAGTTCCAGGAGATCCATAGTCCCTGGGCACAGGGATGTGTATGGTACAGACATGCAGGCTGAACACTCATATACATAAAACCTAAGAAATACACTTTTAAGCTCTATAATTTTTTTTGTGTGTTTAGATAAGTTCTAGCTGGGTGTGGTGGTGCATGCCTTTAATCCCAGCACTCCAGGGAGGGGACATGCAGAGGCAGGTGGCTCTCTGTGAGTTCAAGGCCAATCGGGTCTAAGGTGTGAGTTCTAGGACAGTTAGGACTTTTACACAGAAAAACCATGTCCCAAAAACCAAAATGATAATAAGTTCTTTGGTGTTTTGTTTGGTATTTTTGTTTTGCTTGTTTTTCAGTTATTACCCCATTCAAGTTGACAACTGAAGCAACGCAGACTCCAGGCTCTAGTAAGAAACCGGCATTTGATCTCAAGGCAAGTCTGTCTCGTCCCCTCAACTACAAGCCACACAAAGGTATGGGATTGTTTGGGAGGACAAAGCTGCTACAAGGTGTGTGTGTGTGTGTGTGTGTGTGTGTGTGTGTGTGTGTGTGTGTGTGTAGTATTATAATGTATATAGTAGTAAATTGTAAATTGCTTCCTGGCAGATATGAGACTCTGAGTTTGATCTCTGAACACTGCAAAACAAGAGAAAAAATTGGGAAAAGTCCTACTATGGAAATTTCTGCCCCTGCTTCCACATGAATCCCTGACTTAAAAAGATTTTTCTGGCCGGGCGGTAGTGCCTTTAATCCCAGCACTTGGGAGGCAGAGTTCGAGACTAGCCTGGTCTACAGCGTGAGTTCCAGGACAGGCTCCAAAGCCACAGAGAAACCGTGTCTTGAAAAACCAAAAAAAAAAAAAAAAAAAGACTTTCCATTGAACAAAAACCAACTGATCTGCTTATTCTGCTCATACATTTGTTTACCAAGATCATAACTTACTTATCAGCAGATTGATGTCAGCGTAAAGGTGGGCTGTGTAGCCTTTTCATCTTTGCCTATTACAAACAGGGGTAAATGAATCCCAATTTGAGTTTCTGCTCCTTTGTTTTGAGACAGGGCTTCAAGTATTCTAGTTGTCCTCAAATTTGCTCCAAGCAAAGAATGACTGAACTTCAGAGTTGAGGGAATCTTCACTTTATTTATTTACTTTTAACCTTTTTTTTAAAAGAGCATTTTAGTTCTACTATTAACAATCTTAAAGTATGTATCAGATTGACTTTATTTTGCATGGGGTTTTTGTTGTTTGGTCTTGGTTGTGGTGTTTGTTTTAAAAGACAGGGTATATTTTGCTGGAGAAGGCTATGTGGCAAGAGCATGAGGCTGGCCCATTACATTGTGTCACAGTAGTTCTAGGCAGATACAGTCCAACATGCCAGAAAGACACTGCAGCAGGGACATGAAGCCAACCTGTCACACTGCGTTGGCTGGAAGCAAAGAGTGGTTTTTGATTGTGGGTCTCACTGTATAGCCCAAGCCAGTCTGTAACTCACTCTATCCCAGTGTGCCCTTGAAGTCATGGCCTTTCATTTCCTTCAGCCTCCCACGCTGTGGAATTACTAGTTTCAGCTGCCATTCCTAGCTATAAAGTGCATAGTACCCATACAGATGGCATATACTCACACATGCATATACAAATAATTAAAACATCTTTAAAAATCTTAAAAATATGAAATTACTGTAATGCTATTAAACAATACTTATACAATTTTATTTGGTTATAAATTATTTGGTTTTGATTGCTTTCTTCAGTCTGATGTATAATGACATTAACAATAACAGATTTAATTATTAGTATTTGCTTGGATTTTTAAAGGGTATGAATGCTGTCTGTTTGTGTGGATGCAAGTGCAGTTGTCCAGGGAGGCAGAAGGTATCCTGAAATATCCTGGAACTGGAGTTATAGGGGATTGTGAGCCACCTGACATGGGGGATGAGAACGCAACTTGGGTCCTCTGTAAGAGCATTAAGCAGTCTTGGACTGGAGAGATGGCTCAGTGGTTCAGAGCACTGCCTGCTCTTCCAAAGGTTCTGAGTTCAATTCCCAATAACCACATGATGGCTCACAACCATCTGTGATCTGGTGCTCTCTTCTGGCCAGCAGACATACATGCAGGCAGAACACTGCAAACTTAATAAATTAAAAAAAAAAAAAAAAGAGCAGTAAGCTTTCTTAAGCCACTGAGCCATCAGAGTTTAAAAAAAAATGACACCGGGGCCAGTAGGATGGCTCAACAGGTAAAGCCACTTGCCACCAAATCTGACAGCCTGAGTTTGCAATTCCTGGCCCTCCATGGTGGGAGGAGAGAATCAACTGCAGGAAGTCATCTTTTGACCCCCACCCATGCATGGCACATGCACACAGGTATAAGACACGGGTCAGTGAGCTGCTGAGTGACTGGAGGCCTACTGCATAAACCTGAGCATCTGGAGTTCTGTTCCCAGAGCTCTTGGTGGAAAGACCCAGCCGTCTACAGTTGTCCTGTCATGTCTGTACTCACTCATACAAACACAATATACATTGCAGAAAATATATGTAAATATCTACAAACCAAATATAAATGTTGATGATAGACAAGTAGCCAAAAGATGGAGACAATATAGTTGTGAATAAAAGCACCCTAACACTATCCTTTTCCTAACCTAGGAAAACTGAAACCTTGGGGGCAGTCTAAAGAGAATAGTTCTCTGAAAGAGGATGTAAGCAGAGTTAGCCTCCACAAGAAAACTTACAAACAGCCTCATCTCCGCACCAGGTGAGTACATTAACTCTCATATTACACATTTCCTCATTTCAAAAGACAGCGCACCAAAGCATGTGAGGGATAGGATTTCATAGTATCAGATAGAATATTGTATTCTATTTTGTGTTGATAGAACAAAATGCTTGTGATTAGACATTCTACAGAGAACAGTTTATTTTGACTTCAGTTCTGGAAGTTCAAGGTGTTGGTAGAATTTTTTTTTTTTTTTTGGTTTTTCAAGACAGGGTTTTCTTTGTGGCTTTGGAGGCTGTCCTGGAAATAGCTCTTGTAGACCAGCTGGTCTTGAACTCACAGAGATCTGCCTGAGTGCTGCCAAGTGCTGGTAGAATCTTATGCTGTGTTACAAGATGGCAAATGACACGAGTGCACTTGAGAGTAAGGAAGAAGGTGATGACTAGTCAATGGGAAAGGGCTCTGCTGTCTTTAACAGCCTCCTCCCTGAAGACCTAGTTCATCCCTGAGGCAAGTCACCATTAGAGTCAGTCAGGGTTAGGATTTTCTTTAAAAGGAGCCTGGGGACTGGAACATATAATAGCCTTTTTGTTGTTGTTGGGGGGATTTTTTTTTCCTTTATTTTGAGAAGGGGTTTCTCTGTGTAGCCCTGGCTGTCCTGAAACTCACTGTGTAGACCAGGCTGGCCTCAAACTCAGAGATCTATCTGCTTCTGCCTCCTGAGTGCTGGGACTAAAGGTTTACATGAACACTGCCTGCCCATGATAGCCTATCTAAAAATGTAAATTTGTTAGGTATTTTCAGCTCTAGCAAAATGGATTCTAAACTGGGTTTGCAGTGTACCCCAAATACTGCTTCATGTTCCTGTGGGACCTGTCTTCCTGTCGCACATGGAACTATCCCTGCATATGCCAGTGTGCAAGTATGGGCGGGCACAAGTTCTCCACTCCCAAGCAAACTAGGCATGTTAGAAGTGAAGCCTCAAGCCGGGCGTTGGTGGCACACGCCTTTAATCCCAGCACTCGGGAGGCAGAGGCAGGCGGGTCTCTGTGAGTTCGAGGCTGGGCTGGACCGATAGCCTCCAAAACAATACAGAGAAACCCTGTCTCGAAAAACCAAAAAAAAAAAAAAAAGAAGTGAAGCCTCACAGCTCCAAGCCAAGAATGGGCCTGAGAATGCTCCCTTCTGTCCACTGGGCTGCAGCTGGTCTTGACTGAATCAGATTTTACTGCCTGGGATTCTCCCCAAACAGGTTACCTATCATCAACCTTTTGCCTATACCCATTTCAACCAAGACCTTTTGTTACCTGTAAGATAACCTGAGCCTGGAGGTGTATTTTTCTTGTCTCTAGTCAGTGGACCATGGTTGTAGTACTGTGGCCAAGCTATATGTTTGACTTCTAGGAATAAGACTTCTCATTTAAAACTAATTTTTGAAGTAGAGGCACTGAATTCAGTCACCAAGGAGTTCTCTGGTTCTTGTTCCATGTGTGACTTTAAAATGCTGAGTTAACATAATAGCCTGTAGCCTTTGCACACAATGCTGACAAATGTTGGAACCTGTAAGTGGAGTCCGTCTGTTACATGTGTGTGCCAGATGCTTTTTAACTAGATGCTAGGTCAACAGTATATTCCTTACAGTGTCTGTTGGAGCATGTAGGTCAAGCCTAACATGTAACCTGTCTGTCCCTCGTAGGGAAGAACAACGAAAGAAACATGAGCAAGAACGAAAGGAGAGGAAAGCAAAGGTGTTGGAAGCTCGAAGAAACCTGGTTATGACTAAAGCCCAGTAATGCTGTCCATTCCTTTACTTCCAACTTGTTTTCCTTTTGTAAATATGTTTATACTCTCCTCTACTTTCATCAAAAGCTCTTTTTCTACCATAACTTTCAGTCATAATTTGTGGAGTATCTGTTCTTCATGTGCTATAGCTCTGAAAAATACTGTCTCACCTTAAAGTTCATAACTAAGGTGTTTTTCACCTGAAGTCCTATACAACTCTGCTTTTTAAGAGGCCTGTCCTTTGATTCTTGCCATAGGTTTTCCATGTCAAGGCCCTGCTAGTTCTACCAGAGTCAACCTGTGTCCTTTCCTGGACAAGAGCATTTCCCTCATGGCAGCAAGCCACAGCAGGATCCTAGCAGGAGTCTGTGGGTGAGATAAAATCCACAGGCAGAGGGAGGCTGGAGAGGCCACCTCTTTGCTCACTAGTCTGGAAAGTCTAGTAATCTTATTAATTTGGTTATGGATCAATATTTTATCAAGGTAAAACATGTTTTAGTTTATAGGAGCCTCTTTCAGATCATTTCATGTAATTGCCAACTATCGCTCATTATATTTTTAAAATACAATTCCTCAGCTCTTCCTACTTGCTAAATAAAAGCCACAGGGCAGAATGTATGCCTCAGTTGTACAGCTTTGTCTACCCCACACTTGACCCTGGATTTGGCCCCTGGTACCATCCTAAACAAAATGATAATTGCTGCTGTACAAGTTACCAACCACCTCTGTCAGACTTAACCCTTATTAACTGTAAGAGAAAGGAGAACAGCTAAACATAGCTCTCAGTTCCTTGCTCTGCCATGTAGAGATTCTGAGTTGTGTGTAATGCTTATGATTTTCATAAATAAAATATTGTTTCACTTTGATAGGTCTTTCTAAATATCAGTTGCTCAGGATATAGATGGCTATTGTAGGTAAGTGGTAAGTGATGGGGGATGTCCTTCTGCATATATGTTTCTCTTATTAGTTGATGAATAAAACACTGATTGCCCAGTAGAAGCAAGAAGATAGGTGGGACTAGGAGATGAGGAGAATTCTGGGGAGGGAGGCAAGAGAAGTGGCGGCAAGAGACCCCATGTAGAGACTGTGAAGATAGGATATGCCAGGTAAGATAAGGTCATGTAGAAATACATAATAGTTCTGGGTTAATAATTAAGACAGAGCTAGCCAGTAAGAAGTCCTAGATATCGGCCAAGACTTTTATAATTAACATAGCATCTGTGTACTTATTTGGGGCAAAGCGGCTGTGGGACCAGGTGGGACAGAAACCTCCATCTTCAAGTAAGTACTTACAATCCTACCCACCCACTTCTCTTCCACAACAAACTTCTTTTTTTACCATATTTATTTTTGATATTTTGACCCTGCTGTCCTGGACCTTAAATTATGTATTTGTTTTTTTGTTTGTTTATTTTGAAAATTTATTATGCATAGAGTTTTCTGCCTGCATATATGGCTGCACACCAGAAGAGGGCACCAGATCTCATTATAGATGGTTGTGAGCCACCATGTGGTTGCTGGGAATTGAACTCAATACCTCTAGAAGAGCAGCCAGTGCTTTTAACCTCTGAGCCATCTCCAGCCCCACAAACTTTTTTCTTGGAACAGGGTCTCAGCTAATTCAAACTGGCCTCAAGCTCACTTTTGTTGTTTTTTGTTTGTTTGTTTGTTTGTTTGTTTTGGTTGGTTTTGATTTTCTTTTTGAGACAGGGTTTCTCTGTTTAACAGCCCTGGCTGTCTGGAACTCACTCTGTAGACCAGCCTGGCCTGGAACTCAGAGAGATCCACCTGCCTCTGCCTCCTGCTGGTTGGGGACGCTGTCCATGCCATGGGGATCATGACAAAACACAAGAAACACTCCTTTCCCAAGTAACCTGTACTTATATTTGAATTTAGAAGTTAAAGCATTTTTAAAATATATAAGTTGGATTAATTCAGTAGCATTTCTTTTAGCAGTTTTTGCTATTTCCTTAGCAATCAATTCAAAGACAAAATAGCATACAGTATCCATCCAGACTCTTTGTACTTTTTATCTTTATGTGGCTTTTTTTTTTTTTTCTTTTTTGGTTTTTCAAGACAGGGTTTCTGTATTGTTGTGGAGGCTGTCCTGGAACTCACTCGGTAGACTAGGCTGGCCTCGAACTCACAGAGATCCGCCTGCCTCTGCCTCCCGAGTGCTGGGATTAAAGGCGTGTGCCACCAACGCCCGGCTTTATGTGGCTTTTTTTATTACTCTATTTCTTTTATTTTTTTTTCTCTGAGACAGGGCTTCTCTGTGGAGGCCGCCTGCCTATGCCTCTGGATGCTGGGATTAAAGGTGTGTGCACCACATCCGTTTCTTTTCCTCTCCCAAGCCTATGTGTATTTTTTAACACACTATAAACCTTTTAGAAGTTTTACTTTATCTGAATCTGACTCTACTGTAAATCTTTGTTTTTCTGGCCATGTGTCTGTTATCTGTTAAACAACATTGCTAAAAAACAAAGTTGTGGCTGTTTTAACTGTTGTCTTTCCAAGGTGGTGGGTGTAAGTTTACTGCCAGCACTGGCCATGCAAGTTTCGAGCAAAACAAGAGCCCACTCAAGAAAAATGCTACTACCAAGAAGCCGTGCTTCTCTCTGTTCTTCTGTTTCTAAAATCCCTTTTAAACTTTTGTCATTCTACATGGAAATTCATGCTGCACATTGTGGACACCATATGTAACATGTTCCCTCCTGCTGCCTGGGTTCTGCCACTGTCTCAGCCCCCAAATAACACATGAGACACTATATTAACTATGAAGCTGTTGGCCATTTGCTATGGTTTCTCAATGGCTAGCTCTGACCACACACATACACATAATTTTAAAATTTAAATCTTTTTTTCCATTTTTTTTCAATACAAGGTTTCCCTGTGTAACAGCCCTGGCTGTCCTGGAACTCACTCTGTAGACCAGGCTGGCCTTGAACTCAGATTTGCCTGCCTCTGCGTCCCAAGTGGTAGAATTAAAGGCCACCACGTCCCGACCAAAAAATTAAGTCTTAAAAAAAAAGTAGCTGACTGGGTCTAGTGGTGTCCTATTGTACTGTTCAGTTGCTATGACAACACTAGACCAAGGCTCCTTAGAAAGTCTTTTTTTGTTTGTTTTTTTTTTGTTTGTTTGTTTGTTTTTTGAGACAGGGTTTCTCTGTATTGTCTTGGAAGCTGTCCTGGAACTTGCTTTGTAGACCAGGCTGGCCTCGAACACACAGAGATCCGCCTGCCTCTGCCTCCCAAGTGCTGGGATTAAAGGCGTGCGCAACCAATGCCCGGCTATATAGGGTTTCTTAAGGGTGAAACTTTCCAAGGTGAAGATTGTCAGGGTAAGGATTGATAGGATTTTAATTCCTGAGTTAGGGACAAGCTCAGAGGTTGACTGGATTTTATGGTCAGGGATTGGATGGATTTCAATTTCTGACTTGGTTAGGGGCAGGGTTTGTTTCCTTGACACTGGTCTCAGAGCCAGGGTGTTCATTCATTGGCTCTTTTTACCCTACACCCAGCACAACAGAAAAAGTCTGGGGGATCCCAGCACTCAGGAGGCAGAGGCAGGAAGATCTCTGTGAGTTTGAGGCCAGCCTCGTCTACAGAGCGAGTTCCAGGACAGCCTCCAAAACAATACAGAGAAACCCTGTCTTGAAAAACCAAAAGAAAAAAAAAGAAAAAGTCTGGGGAAAAGTGGTAGACAGAAAGGCTTTATTTATTTTGTATTTTGTGACCACTTTTCAGTTTATTCAAGTCTGCCCCCAGTTCTCTATTTGAAAAGTCCTGGGTTAAGAGCTGGAGAATTCTCATAAGCAAATTCTTCTGTATGGGCTGGATCATTAAACACACCAATAAAATCTATTTCCAGAAAGAATGGTCCATCCACCTTATCTGCCAGGGTGAATCCTATAGAAGAGATCTAAATGTAAAATAAGAGAAATAGATTAGATGCAGTAGTGTTCTTCCTGAAGTTTCCAGATGCCTCCAGGCATCACTATAATGGAGGCTTCACGCCATCAGCCCTCAGCATGCTGTTATACTTTTCATTTGCTGTACTAAATTATAAGAAGTACAAGCCGGGCGGTGGTGGCGCATGCCTTTAATCCCAGCACTTGGGAGGCAGAGGCAGGCGGATCTCTGTGAGTTCGAGGCCAGCCTGGTCTACAAAGCGAGTTCAAGGACAGCCTCCAAAACAATATAGAGAAACCCTGTCTCGAAAAAACCAAAAAAAAAAAAAAAAGAAGTACAAATACAAGACTGCTTCCATTTTTTTCTAGACAGGGTTGCTTATAGCCCAAGTCAGCCTTGAAGTCCCAATCCTCCTGCCCTCACCTCTAAATGCTGGGATTCACAGGAGTGAGTAACTGCTTCTCTCTACCCCCGGTATTACTTCCTCTTCCCTTTGAGTAGTCCACTTAAGACAGTCAGTACAGCATGGACTCTTAGTGGAGTCTCCTTAAAGATCTTCTGAGCTCTTATTACACAGAGAAAATAAAACAAAGCAAGCTGAAAACAAGACCACAGTAACATTCCCCCAGAGGTCTAATTCATGCTGGTCCTAATAGAGGTGGTCCCCCAAGATGGAGGTTTAAGTCAATGTCTGTCCCAACTGAGGAGCCTGAGAGTAGGAATTTTAATCTTTCATCTGCCATCCCTGTAAAGCAGACTGAGCTGGACCCACAGCAACTGTACTTCACTAAAGAAGACGTCACTCTAGGTGGAACACATTACCTTGTCAACTACAAGTGGGCTCTGGACATCTCGTATCCTTCCTTGACTTGAGAGAAAAAATTTGGAGAAAGGAATCTGAAAATAGAGACAAGTTATTTCAGAGCTGGAACATGACCATATGCTAAAAGCTATAGTCGCAGCTACTCAAGAGATGAAGGCAGAAGGATCACCTAAATGCAGTATGTCAGACTAGCAAAAGCAACATTACAAGACCCTACTTCAATAAGTAGGTAAGTTAGTAAGTTTAAAAATACAGGCATAGCCGGGCGGTGGTGGCTCACGCCTTTAGTTCCCAGCACTTGGGAGGCAGAGGCAGTAAGATCCCTGTGAGGTCGAGACCAGCCTGGCCTACAAGAGCTAGTTCCAGGACAGCCTCCAAAGCCCTGTCTCGAAAAATCCAATAGATAGATAGATACATAGATACAGATAGGTAGATAGATAGATAGGTAGATAGATACATAGATATATAGATAGATAGGTAGATAGATAGATACATAGATAGATACATACATACATACATACACACATAGAGTACAAGTATAAGAAATGGCTAGTTCTTTGGGTTCAAACTACAATTTTTCTGAAGGGTTCTGTTTTTGCAGTGATGTAGATAGAGCCTGGGGTCTTAAGATGCATTTTACTACTTTACCTTACACTAAAGACAGGCACGTGTACGCCACCCCCCCACACACACACAGACAGAACCAACAGTCCAGTCAGCAGGCCTGTGAATCCCAGCTACTTAGAAGAGTGAAGGAAGAAGATGATAATAAAATGATAATTCAAGGCCAGCACAGGCAACTTAGTTATTATACCTTACTTCAAAATAGGGAAAAAAAGTGTTAGGCTGAGCTGTGAAGTATTCTCATAGCAAGTAAGAAGCCCTGGCTGCAATCCTTTTATGGGGTGAAGGTGCAGTATGCTAGTTATTTGCATCACAGGAAAAGGCAAATCTGAAGACTTAATTTTTTTTTTTGTCTGAGCACCTGCCAAACACTCCTCACCTACACACAAGTGAACTGGTTAGTAAGGTAACACACTGTGCTGGCTAGTTTTATACCAACTTGACACAACGGATAGTCATCAAGAGGAGGGAACGTCAACTGAGAAAATGCCTCTATAAGATCAGGCTGTAGGTAAGCCTGTGGAGCATTCTCTTATTAGTGATTGGTGGAGGAGAGCCCGGCCCATTGTGGGTAGTGCAATCCCTGGGCTGCTGGTCCTGGGTTCTATAAGAAAGCAGTCTGGGTAAGCCATGAGGACCAAGCCAGTAAGCAGCACTCTTCCATGGCCTCTGTATTTGCTCCTGCCTCTAAGTACCAGACCTGATCGAGTTCCTGCCCTCACTGCTTTTGATACTGAACTATTGTATGGAACTGTGAGTGAAATAAACCCTTTCCTCCTCAACTTGCTTTTGGTCATAGTATTTCATCACAATAATAACCTAAACTAAGATATACACACACATAAATTTATTTATTTATTTATTTAGAGTTAGCGTCTCTCTATGCCGTCCTGGCTGTCCTGGAACTAACTACGCAGACCAGGCTAACCTCAAATTCACAGAAAGCACCTACTTCTGCTCCAAAGTGTTGAGATTAAAGGTGTGCACCACCACCGCCCAGCCGGGCTCATTTTTATTAATGGAAAAACAAAACATTTGTCCTTTAAATCTCTCTCAAAGGACTGGCTGGAGAGATGGCTCAGAGGTTGAGAGCACTGACTATTTTTCCAGAGATCCTGAGATCAATTTCCAGAAACCAAATGGTGGCTCACAGTCATCTGTAATAAGATATGGTGCAGGCAGAATAAGTCCTTAAAAAAATATTTCCCCTTCTACTCATGCTGCCTCTATTTTATGTAAGAATGATTCGTATGGGCTGGAGAGATGGCTCAATGGTTGGGAGCACTGACTGCTCTTCCAAAGGACCCAGGTTCAATTTCCAGCACCCACATGGCAAGCCTGTACCTCCAGTTCCAGGGAATTGATCCAACACTGACATAAACATTCATGTAGATAAACTACCAGTACTTGTAAAATAAAAATAAATACAAATTTAAAAAAAAGAATGGGGGTTGGGGATTTAGCTCAGTGGCAGAGCGCTTTAGTAAGCGCAAGGCCCTGGGTTTGGTCCTCAGCTCTAGAAAAAAAAAAATACAAAATAGCAAAACAAAACAAAAAAAAGAGAATGCTTAGTATGAAAAGGGAAGCTACAATGTAGCCATAGTTTCAATAGACCCCGTTTTCCTAATGGTGAAGAACTGAGATTTTACCTTGATTTCCTGCCAGTAGGGCCCCCCACGGGTGAACATGAAGTAACTGTATATCTGATTTTTCTTCTGGAGAAAGTCTGTGTCTTGCTTGATATTCACCATCCAAGGCCGGCCATCCCCACGGACTCGGAGATACAGAGTATTGAATAGGGACCAATCATATGACAGCTTCCTCTCAAAAACACCCTAGGGTACAGAAAAGTTAGCCTGCATGAGTCATCACCAAGTCAGCTGTATTGTTATGGGGGGGCACATATGACATCAGAGAACAACTTTTGTCAGTTTTTCATTTCTCCATGCGGGTTCCAGAAATTAAACTTGGGCCTTCAGACTCACCAGCAAGTGCCTTACCTACTGAGCCATCTTCCAGACCCACTAGGGCGTTCTATGTATATTTTCTACTGCAAGGAGACAAATAAACCAGTATTTTAGTATGAAATACTGACATGTTTCTAAGGTAATTGTTGAAGGCACAATTAACCTAGGACAAGCTCCCATATGACATTCAATTGTGTTTGCCAAATGGAAATTAATGTACTTTTCCTCCCTAGTTCTAAGAAACACTGGTTTCTGAGTGGCCCATTTTATGACAACTATCTTGCCCATCAGAAATCAAGCTCAAGTTTTAAAAATCAAGAGGCTGGGAAGATGGCTCAGTGCTTGCTGCAAAAGCGTAAGGGCCTGAGTTCAGATCCCCAGCACCCACATACAAAACTAGGTGTGGCAGTACCCACCTGTAACTCCAGCACTCACAGAGAGAGGCAGACCCCGGAGGCCCTCCCTCCATCCCTCCCTCTCTCCTTCCCCCCCCCCCCACAATAATAATAGTTAACATCCATTCAAGCAGTTTACATGCCTGGTTTCCTTTAATCCTCCTCTCAGCCCTGAGATACAGATATCACCAAGTTGTCTTACCCCATTTCATAGATAACCAAGAATTCAGCTAGTCAGCACAAACACTGCTTAACCTCCAAACCTGTGTTTAACGGCCTAGGTTGTCACCCTCTTTCAGAAAATGGAATTTAAGGTCTAGGTGTAGTGGCACATGCCTGTAACTCCTACACTAAGGAAGCTGAGGTAAAAAGATTCTGAGAGATTGAGGCCAGCCTGAGCTACATAGATATCAGACTCTGTCTCTAATAATAAAAAGAGAGAAAAGGAAAGGAATTTAGTGTGCATCTCCACAGGCATTTATTTATTTATAGCACTCTCAAGGACAACTGGGTTTCAAGACATTGATGCTCAAACATGTACTAATACTCCCTCTGACCAACTGTAACCCTAAAGGAATCACCGACTCCCAAAGCCTTAGTTCCTCACAGTAGCATTGGGATGACCTCATTCCCCAGGACTGTTTTGAGTGATAAGTGGAGAAAATACATAAAGTGCTTGGCACAAGCACTGGAAAAAACATACTAAACAAACAAACAAAATACTAACCAATGTTAAACTAGGCATGGTGGTTCACCTCAGTAATCCCACTGCTGGTGCAGAGGCAGGAAATACAATGTGAGCTTAAGGCTAGCCTGAGCTACATAGGGGAATTCTATCTGAAAAACAAACGAGGATGGTGATGCATACCTTTAATGCCAGCACTAGGGAGGCAGAGGCAGGAGGATGTGAGTTCAAGGCCAGCCTGATCTACAAATCTTGTTCCAGGACAGTCAGAGTTGTTACACAGAGTGACCCTGTCTCAAAAAACCAAAAAAAGAAAAGAACAAAAATAAACAACTAAAATGCACAGACAATGTTCTTGTTGTTGTCTTGTAATACAGAATACTGACTGGAAAGAGGGCCATGCACTCCACTACTCTGCTGAACTTCTAGCCCTTCCTTGACTAGGTAGTGCTCTGAGATGGGGCCTCATATAGTCCAGCACTCATTACAGAACTCAGAGCAACTGTGAACTCCCATCCTCCTGGCTCCTCTCAAATGCAGTGACAAAATGCTCTATTATACCTAAGGTTATTATTTTGAGATAGGGTCACACTAATTTGCCTAGGCTGGCCCTGAACTTACTCAGAAGCCTAGGCAAGCCTTGAACTGGTAAACTTCTGCCTTTACCTCCCACACTGCTGGGATTACAGCCTGCATCATCAGGCCCAGCTTAAGAGCTTCATTCTAATGTGAAATTTCTGACAGGGCTTTGGGCTAAGAATTCTGAAACTGGAGCAGGAGTGTAGTTTAATTTCTGATAGCTTGCATAGAATACTGAAGGTCCTGGGTTTGCTCTCCAACACAGAATAGACATGAAGCGTGGTGCTGCAGACCTGCAATCCCATTTTTTTAGGGGGCAGAAACTGGAGGATCATTTAAACCCAGGAATTCAAGACTAATTTGGGCAATACACTACAGAAATTCTAAAACCTCATTATATGTAACAGCAGATATGTATACATGGCCATTAAACATACACATGGAGTCGTTTGTCATTTGTAGGAACATGATGCCATACCCAGCTTCTTGTGTGTACTGGAGATCCCAATCCTCAACCTTGCATGGCAGGCACTTTACCGACTGAGCCACCCCCCCAGCCCCCAGCATAGTAATGTCAAATATTAAGATAAGTACCAGACATGATGGCACACCTCTTCAATCCCAGCATTTAGGTCAAGGCAGGAGTATCAGGAGTTCAAGGTCATCCTCAGCTACATAATTAGCTCAAGGCCAGCCTGAATTTCATGAGACCCTGTCTCAAAAAACAAAAACCAGGCCACAGGGTGACCCTACTTAATCCATGCTAGAGATATAAATCTCCCCAGATACATTTCAGAGTGTATCTCCTCAGGATTCCTCAGACACACACCATTCTTCTCAGGCCCAAAACAAGGACTACCTCATTTTACACTCAGGCCAAGTAGTGATTTACCCCTATATAGAGGCAAGATGTCTATATAAAACAAAACAAATGTGTTCATTTACAGAAAAGCAAGCTATTATCGTGCATGATATAACCAAAACCACTAGAAAACTGGCTTCTAGACCTCACCTACCCTTCGAATCCTGGATATCATTGCACAGTATCCACTCTGGCTACTGTTTCCATCTTGAGGGGCCTCGGAGCTCAGAGTCCCATAGAGCAGGGCACTTTGATTATTCTTGGCCATTTTCAAGAATATTTCACTTCTGCCTCCAATTGTCTTATCAGAAGTCACCATCCACTTCTCCAAATCTTCTTTTTCACGAAACTTCCAGATAACCCTGGCTTGCTCCATTATGACCTCTTGCATTGGGCGGCCTTCTGGACCTATGCAATGAGCCACAATTCCATCCTTCAAACGCCTGACATGCTCTAGTGCTTCATCTCTAATTGCTTTATCAAAGCTGACTTCGGGTCTCTGGTCAAGGGAAGCTACATCCAAAGCAGACTCTTTGTGGTGACCCTCTTGCACACCCTCTTCAGTCTTCCTCTGCTGGGAGGCTCTGTCCCCAGGAGCCACTTGTTTCTGAAGACTACCGGAGGAATAGTCTACAAACTGAACACCCATAAATGGATGCAAGGCAGCCCTTGGCTTCAGGAAGTTTCTATGGATATAAGTGCCAGTCAGTAATTTGTGAATGGAAGCCATTGTAAGAAAAAAAAAGTCAAAATGTAAAAATGTCTGTGGATTGAGAAAATAAGCTTCGGCAATCAGCCCAATTTCACCTATAACAGAAGAAACACTGATTATCAGCAGAGCAACAAATCAGTGGATCAGAAGCTCATACTCAACAGTTTGTATTATGTAATTCATAGGCTCCCCCCCCCCAATCACTCAGCACTGGTTTTTAAAAACAGAGTACTATCTTAGGCATTGCAAAAAAAAAAAAAAGTGCCAATATAGCCAATTATGGTGACATATGCCTGTAACCCTAGCACTTGTGCGACGGAGGCAGGATGATCAGGAGTTTAAAGTCATCCTCAGCTACATAGTGAGTTCAAGGACAGTTGGGCTACATGAGACCCTGTAACTAAACAAAACAAAACTACCAACACAACTAAAAGCAAAGCCTCAGTTTCACAGAGCTGATGATCAACACCCAAATAACTCAAGTGTGTGCCACAAGCTGTCATAAGAGGTTGTGTCAACTTTAAAACAGCTTTTTTTGTGGGGGGGGTGTTAATTTTTGTATTAAAACTTTTTTCTTCTGGAGTTTTGTTATTGTTGTTGGGTTTTTTGTTTGTTTGTTTGTTTGGTCTTTTTTTTTTTTTTTTCTCGAGATAGGATTTCTTGTGTAGCTTTGGAGCCTGTCCTGGAACTCACTCTGTAGACCAGGCTGGCCTTGAACTCACAGAGATCCACCTGCCTCTGCCTCTCAAGTGCTGGGATTAAAGGCGTGCACCGCCAACATCAGGCTTTCTTCAGGAGTTTTAAAGATCAGTAGGTTCTACAAAGTAAAAGACTCGAGTAATTCAGTCTAAAGCTTGGGGCAAATGATTTGTATTTAGTGCTTCATCTATAAAAAGTGGGCCTAAAGTGAGCGCTGCAGTCAGAAAAGCTGTGATACTTGGTTCTGTTCACTCTCGAGGTTGTGAATATCGGAGCATTGAGACTTCATCTACTAAACCAATAAAGCAGTTTACCCTCACAGAAAACCTGATGATCTTTTGAGTCTTCTCTTTCTTCAGAAATTAAGCTCCTATCTACCCTGAGAGCTTTTTCTGAGGAAGAGATGAAGTGACAGTCACAAAAAGTCTCTCTGGCCGGGCGTTGGTGGCGCACGCCCTTAATCCCAGCACTCGGGAGGCAGAGGCAGGCGGATCTCTGTGAGTTCGAGTCCGGGCTGGACCAATAACCTCCAAAACAATACTGAGAAACCCTGTCTCGTAAAAACCAAAAAAAAAAAAAAAAAAAAAAAAAGCAAGAAAGGCAAGATGGTAGTGTTGTGCCCAAGTCTTGAAGACCCTCAGAGACCACCAAGGAGACAGACTTCACCAAATGGCAAATGCAAGACTTTATTGTTTAATCCTGCCTGTAGGGGCCTGACACAGCAGCTACCCGGAAGAAGCAAAGTCCCTTGTCTATTCCCAGAATTTAAAGGGCATGGGTTGGATCCTGATTGGTTGATATTTGGGGAACAATTAGGAGAACTTCCCAGAGTCAGGGAAACTGGCTTGTTAGTATTTTGGATTGGTTGGCTACAGATGGAAGCATTGGTGGTTTCTATGGTTTTGTCTGTTACTTGCAGGTAGCTTGTTCTCATTGGTTGGTACTGGGAGGGAGCATTCTGTTGTTTCTATAGCTTCATCTGTTACTTGGAGGTGGTTTGTTGCTACACAATATGCAGGTACTTACTAAGTCTAGAGGGAGGCTGTCTTGGGAGTTTTGTTCACAACACAAGAACTAGAGGTTAAGCCGGGTGTTGGTGGCGCACGCCTTTAATCCCAGCACTCGGGAGGCAGAGGCAGGCGGATCTCTGTAAATTCGAGACCAGCCTGGACTACCAAGCGAGTTCCAGGACAGCCTCCAAAGCCACAGAGAAACCCTGTCGAGAAAAAAAACCAAAAAAAAAAAAAAAAAAAAAAAAAGAACTAGAGGTTAGGGGACTGGATTTGTTTTGAAGGCTTTTCTATATAACCTTTACATGTATGGATAATAAGAGTTGAATGGGAACTTAAGGCTTTGCCACATTTATACACATACCTTTAATCCCAGCACTCGGGAGACAGGCAGGCAGATCTCTGTGAGTTCAAGACCAGCCTGGTCTACAAGAGCTAGTTCCAGGACAGCCTCCAAAGCCACAGAGAAAAAAATCAGTGAGGCATTTCCTCTGTGGGAAACTTGATTTACCCCAAGTCACAATGTTTCCAGTATTGAAACTGGAACCAAAACCCTGGCCTTGTGCCCTTTCATTAGACAATGCTGCTCTATGTAAGTAAGACACCAGCAACATTGCTCCTACAATTCTAATCAAGTATCAACTTTGCCTGTAACTCAACACTTAAGGCAGAACAGCCCTTCCTCCAGGCCACTTCAACAAGTCGTAAGACTGTCATTTTTCTAATGTGTTCCCCTCCTTCAATCCACACATCAGGTAAGTCATCTCTTCTCTCTTTCTGGTCACTGCACTCTTCACATTGCCACACTTTCACACTCCTTGCTCAGCCTCTACAAAGGCAGAACACAAATCTGATTATTCTTGCTTCTTTCTTTTATTTATTCTTGTACTTATGTATATGAGTGTTCTGTCTTCATGTACACCAGAAGAAGGAATTTGATCACATTACAGATGGTTTTGAGCCACCATGTGGGTGCTGGGAATTGGACTCAGGACCTCTGAAAAAGCAGTCAAGTGCTCTTAACCACTGAGCCATTTCTCCAGCCCCTTCTTTTTATTCTCTTTTAAACCGGTTAAAATCCTTCAGGTACCTAGATGAAGTATAGCCTGGACATGCACAAAGCCCTGGATTTAATCCCCAACACTAAATAATTGATAGATGATAGGCAGATCCTTCAGAGGCTCCACCAAGTCTGCTAAGCTCACTAGATCTGGTCTCCTTTGCTATCACTCCAATTTCACCTTTAGTCACACCTCATACCCCATTCTGCGTTCCAATCAGACAGAATACTTGTGATCCAACCAACACCTCTTGGGCTACAGGCCTTAGCTAATTGCTGCCCTTGGGCCAATGTTCTCTGCTGATTCTGCCTTCATAACATATTCCTTGAGAATTAGCTTAGCCATGTTACACTATGGGAAAAAATGGTCCTTGGCTACCCAATTGCATCAAGAACAGTGCCCCTCTGAATCACTCCCAATGAATCCTGGGCTTAGAATTTTCCGGCTTCAGTTTACTGACCAGCTCATTTGTCAGTCTCCCCCAATTCAGACTAGAACTATCTTAAGGGTTGAATATTCAATATTGTACCTCCATGTCCCAGCAAAACAACCAGCATCACTCTGGACTATTAATATTTGTTAAACAAACAGGTTACATTTCTGTGTCTCTGTCAAAGTGTGAGAGTTCAGGACCTTGCTGCTTTTACCACACTTATAGAGTTCCTCCAAAAAAGGGGCTTCTTAAATTTTAAAGTGCCTTTAAGTCACCTGGAAATTTTGATTAAAAATGAGCTTCTAATGAAGTAGATAAAGGCCTTGGATTGCTTCCTCAACTTCCCAAGTGTTAGGATCACAGGCATTTCTTACCATGCCCAGCTAAAGAGATTCTGTATTTAAGAGTCTCATGTGACCCGGGCTGGTCTTGAACTCCTGATCCTTCTGCCTCTATCTCCCAGGTAAAGCCTTGCTAAAGAGAACACCTTTTGAATATCAAAGTCCTGCTCAGATTTGGGTGCAGCAAATCTACACTTGGGAAGTAGAGACAGGAGGATCAAGAGTTTAAAGTCAACTTCTGATATGCAGAAACTTCAAGTCCAGGTTGGATATTATGTGACCCTTTTTGGAAAAAAAGAAAAACTATTTTAAGACAACAATGCTTGAGAGGGAAAAGGGCTTAAAGTAGTAAACAGGTGGGATTATGAGTGACAACTATTTAACCCTCTTTTTCAAACATTCAGATGTCTTAGTAGCTTCCTTAATACTACTACAACTTCGTGTTGTTTAGTAATTTCCTACAATAAACACAGTCAAACCCAGTAATCGGACGACAGCGGGCCGAAGCTAAAGGTGAGTTTTGACTACGGTATTCACACCGCTCAGACGTACAGTAACGTCTGCAGTTTCTGCCACACTGTAAGCCCTGCTTGTTTTTATTAGCTTCTTAATAATCCTGAGACAGGTACTACTAGTATTATTCCAATTACAAAGACAAAAGGAAAGGAGATTCCACAATTAAATTATTCGAGGTCACACACTAGAGACAAAACTCACTCTGCAGACCAGGCATTGACCTCTGGGGGGGGACGCGGAGCAGACCACGCTCCCAGTCTCCGGAATTTGGGTGCTCGCAGCGAGAGGACGCCCCTCACCCCTCACCTGCCAAGATTCCTTCGGGCTTCCCAATCCCTGACGTTCCCAGCTGTGTAAAGGTTCAGCTCATTTTCTCAGACCTCACACGGGCTTCCGCCCAGTCCTTCTATTTTTCCTCACCGGGTTCTCCACGCTTCCGGTGAAGGTCCATCTACTTTTCAGGTCCGGCTCCAAACTAGTTATATAGACACAAGGCGTCAGATAGCCCCAGGGAGGATTCTAAGGCTGGATGACCTGAGGCTTTTGGTCCTCAAAGCTCCCCGTTCCCCTACCCCCGCCCCCCCCCACACCTGCGATCGGTTTTTGAAATTTCCTGTCATTTGTAAGCGAGCTTTTTGCTCTCCTTCTTGCATCCTGCCCTCGTATGCAAACACCAGTCCTCTGTCTTTCAAATAGGATTCAGGCACTACTAATGCCTCTTCACTCCTAAATGCCTGGCCCCCGCGCCTCCTCTTTCCTGCTGCCCCTTGAGATCTGTCCACTCTGTGAATGCGGAAAGCCACTTCTGCTGGAAGTGCTATGTCTACTGGAACTGCCTTGGGAGATGCATAGACCTAGACAGCAATCACTTCTGTTTTTCCTCAGTTGCAACCCACCTAGTCCACACAGCAGAGTTGTTGCATACCTTGTGAACACTTCTGTTAAAGTGTTATCCAATTTGGGAGTCACAACCTGTGTCCTAAGTCAGCTTCAGCCATCCGTCCTCAAGAAGGCAATTAAAAGAGCCAAAATAAAAAGGAAAGGGCCGGCCGGGCTTTGGTGGCGCACGCCTTTAATCCCAGCACTCGGGAGGCAGAGGCAGGCGGATCTCTATGAGTTCGAGACCAGCCTGGTCTACAAGAGCGAGTTCCAGGACAGCCTCCAAAGCCACAGAGAAACCCTGCCTCGAAAAACAAAACAAACAAAAAAAGTAGCAGTAACTTCCTGGTAACTACCCAGGTATGGGTGTATGTGTGCCTCTGTCCTTCTAAGTATGCTCGACCTTCATCCCATGGAAAGGTTCAGACCCCTCGCTGTCCCAATAAAACAGTCTTAGCCTGTTGAAATCGAGTCTCTGTCTCTCTGCCTCATTTTTCCTGTAAAAACTGTGGAAAATCTGTTTCAGAGAGACAAGTTCCCCATTTGGCTGTTTTTTTTTTTTTTCCTCCTCAAATGAGATTCCTGGGGAAACTCCCGTTTCTTTAAGGTACTTTGTTTAAAGTCTGATAGATCGAGAGACACAAAAGGTCTCTCTAGAGTACCTTTATTTTTACTAGACTGGTTCGGGCACAAATGTAAGAGGAACATGTGTGCTTGTATCCACAGAGCCAATGGAACTGTAGTTACTTAAGATTGTAGACCACCATATGAGTGCCAAGAACCAAACCCTGAAGTGCTCTGAACCATCATCTCATCTCTCCAGGCCCTTAGCTGCTTTTTACATCTTCTTGGTGAAGCAGAAAACCTAAACTGGACTTTGCAATTATTATTATTATTATTATTATTATTATTATTATTATTATTATTATTATTGGTTTTTCAAGACAGAGTACCTCTGTGACTTTGGAGGCTGTCCTGGAACTAGCTCTTGTAGACCAGGCTGGTCTCAAGCTCACAGAGATCCTCCTGCCTCTGTCTCCTGAGTGCTGGGACGAAAGGCATGCACCACCACTGCCCAGCTTTGTTTGAGATTTTTGAGAAAACAGGATGTCTAGTAAGTCTCTCAGGCATCCGTGCACCTCAGGTTTTGCCTTCCTGCTCACCCTGGACTATTTTGAGCCAGTTGTGGTTGGCTGGCTGTGTCTTCAAAGGTTTTCTTGAACAATATCAGTGTGTTATTGATAAACAGAGAAACAGTGACTACGGCAGTGGAAGAGAGAGCTCTCAATGGCGTTGAGATCCTGACCTTATCTCAGTTAGGGACTGAAGAGATAAGGAGACACAGCTCTGCCATTCCTTCAGTGGGAGGCTTCAAGGAGACGAGGTTAAGTATCCTATGTCTTGGGCTTGCTTTTTCCCTACTGTGACCTGTGTATGAGGGTTCTGCCAGCTCTAGAAGAGAACATGGCTTGTTGAAGACAGGTGGCTGGACTAACAATATTATATTTAATTTTTTAGCAATGATTGGTTGGGGCATCACGGTGTGGGTTCTGAGGACTGAACTGGCAAGTATCTCTACTCCCTGAGCAGTCTTGACAGCCCTGGGCACTGAGGTATGCTTATTCCCATTCAGACCCCATTGGGACCTAATTCTCAGAAGTTTCTCCTTCCTCTTGCCTGCTCTGCTTCATAAGAGTTAGTTGACCACTGAAGTCTTTTTAAAATAGATTTATTTATTATGTATGTCCTCAGACTGTAGCAGTGTGACAAGGTGGATCTGAGTCTCTGTTCCTGTCACCACTAACATAACCCACAAACCTTCTCTTGAAAATTTATATTAGCTGGGCTGGAGAGATGGCTTAGAGGTTAAGAGCACTGATTGCTCTTCCAGAAGCTCTGAGTTCAATTCCCAGCAACTACATGGTGACTCACACTATCTATAATGAGATCTGGTGCCCTCTTCTGGCATGCAGACATGGAGGCAGAACACTGTATATAATAAATAAAGAAATCCTTTTTTTTTAAAAGATTTATTTATTTATTACATATACAGTGTTCTGCCTGCATGCCAGAAGAGGACACCAGATTGAATTGTAGATGGTTGTGAGCCACCATGTGGTTGCTGGGAATTGAACTCAGGACCCCTAGAAGAGCAGTCAGTGCTCTTAACCTCTGAGCCATCTCTCCAGCCCCAAGAAATCCTTTTTTTAAAAAAAGAAAATGTGTATTAGCTAGGTGGTGGTGGCACATGCCTTTAGTTCCAGCACTCAGGAGTCAGAGGCAGGTGGATCTCTCTGAGTTTGAAGCCATCCTGGTCTACAAAGCTACACAGAGAAACACTGTCTCGGAAAAAAAAAGAAATTTTATATTACAAAATGCTTCCTTGGGGCTGGAGAGATGGCTCAGAGGTTAAGAGCACTGCTGAACCGGGCGGTGGTGACGCATGCCTTTAATCGCAGCACTTGGGAGGCATAGGCAGTCGGATCTCTGCGAGTTTGAGGCCAGCCTAGTCTACAAGAGCTAGTTCCAGGACAGCCTCTAAAGCCATAGAGAAACCATGTCTCAAAAAAACAAAACAAAAAGCAAACAACAACAAGAAAAAGAGCACTGACTGCTCTTCCAGAGGTCTCTTGTGTTCAATTCCCAGCAACCACATGGTGCCGTGGGCATTTTAACAAATATCAGGACACTGCTGGGCATGGTGGCAGATGCCTGTAATTCCAGAGGCTTGGGAGGTAGGAGAATAGAAAAGCAAGGGCTCCCTGGTCTAAAGAGAAAGGTTCAGACCACAAGAACAACTTAGAGAGAACCTGTCTCAAAATGCAGATTTTTCTTTGGTTTTCATATGACAGGGTCTCACTGGCTTTAGCTGGCATACAACTTGTTAAGGAAAGGAGACTGGCTTTGAAGTCACAGTGATCTTCTCACCTCCAGGATTATAGGCATGGTTCGCCATGCCTTCTTCAAACTGAAAGGTAAAAAGAGGTCAGGGGTTGGGCAGTGGTGGCACACACCTTTAACCCCAGCACTTGGGAGGCAGAGGCAGGCAGATCTCTGTGAGTTCCAGGTCAGCCTGGCCTACAGAGTGAGTTCCAGGACAGACTCTAAAGCTACACAGAGGAACCCAGTCTGGAAATCTCCTCCCAAAATAAAAATAAATAAAAAATAAAAGAAGAGGTATACATGGCTTAGTGCTATAGTGCTTACACAACAAGCATGAGGTCCTAGGTTCAGTTTCTGGTATTGCACACAAGGAACACAGATACATTTTCTTTCTGTCTCTCAGTCTCTCCTCTCTGCATTTGTTGTGCTGTTTTATTTTACTTATTTATTATTCAGAGAGAGAGAGAGAATTTAATTTGAGATCTTACATAGAGCTGGCTGTCCTAGAACCCACTCTGTGGACCAGGCTGGCCTAGCACTCACAGAGCTCTGCCTGCCTCTGCCTCCTGAGTTTTTTTTTTTTTAACGTGGTTTTTCTGTTTATTCTGTGGTAAACTGGAACTCATTATGTAGTCCAGACTGGCCTCAAACTTGCTGTAATCATCCTGTCTTAGCCTCTAGAGTAATGAAAATACAAGCATACATCACTATGCCTGACTAAGACATATTCTTTTTAAATATTTGCTTTTTAATTTTTATGTGTATGTATGTTTTGCCTGCAGTGTCCTTAGAAGCTGGAAAACAGTGTAGGATCCCCTGAAACTGGAGTTTTAGATGGTTGTGAACCACCCACCATGTGGGTTCCGAGAATTAAACTTGGGTCCTCTGCAAGAGTAGTAAGTGTTCTTAAACTACTGAGCAGTTCCTCCAGTTCCTTTTTTATTTTTTATTTATTTATTTATTTTTGATATTTCGAGACAGGGTTTCTCTGTATTGTTTTGGAGGCTGTCCTGGAACTCACTCTGTAGACCAGGCTGGTCTCGAACTCACAGAGATCCGCCTGCCTCTGCCTCCCAAGTGCTGGGATTAAAGGCATGCACCACCAACGCCTGGCTCCAGTTCCTTTTTTAAATTTAAGTGTATGAATGTTTTGCCTACATTTATGTCTGTGCTCCACACGCATGCAGTTGTCATAGTGGCCAGGAGAAAAAACTGGAGTTTTTTGCATCACTGTGTGTATGCTGAGAAGTGAACCAATATCCTCTGCAAGTGCTCCTAAGTGGAGAAATACCTTTCCAACCTCATCGATATATTCTTTATCTGTAGCCTTTGACTTAGTTCCCCCCCATACTGGCCAAATTCTACCTATCCTCTACCACTAAGTCCTTGACTATTTTTTTAATTGATTGATTGATTTTGTTATGTAACCCTGGCTGATCTAGAACTTACTATGTAGATCAAGCTGACCTAGAACTTTTGGGAATCCCCTTACTCTGGTTCCTGGGTGCTGAGATTATAGGTATCCTCCTCCACAAGTGACCAAAATGAGTAAAACTTAACCTCTTTAAAATGATATTAGTGGGCTGGGTTTGTAGCTTAGTAGTACACATGAAGCCTGAGTTCAGTCTTCAGTACTGGAAAAAATTACACTCACAAAATGTCATACTGTAGTTGAGAAAAAGAAACTTATAGTGTCAAAGTGGGAGAGTGAGCAAAGGAGCAAGAGCTCATCAACACAGCCAAGGAAGATTTGAATTCCAAAGTTCAGTCAGAATGAATGAACTAATGGGCTCCAGAAAGACTTGAGATGTTCTGGAGAGATGGCTCAGAGGTTAAGAGCACTGGCTGCTCTTCCAGAGGTCCTGAGTTCAATTCCCAGCAACCACATGGTGGCTCTCAACCATCTGTAATGAGAGCTGGTGCCCTCTTCTGGCATACAGGCCTACACGTAGGCAGAACACTGTATACATAATAAATAAATAAAATCTATAGAAAGACTTGAGAACAGGCTGAAATTATTACTTTTTATACTCCTTAATATATACATACACACACACACACACTGGTGCTGATATTTTGTCAGATCGCTTTAAATTCAATAGACATAAAACATTTCCTTATCTCTTCCAAATCTCTCATATTTTGATAAAAGGCTAACTTGCCTTTACCTTCCTAAACCAAAATCTGAAACCCATTACCCCTTCTGGGCACCAATCTCAAAATCCTAGGGATATTACCTAGCAAATAATCCAGAATCCATCTTCTACACTCTTGATCTCTTCTGGTGCCGAAGGCATCGTCGTCCCTAATCAAGACACAGGACAACCCAAGCAAGTTTGAAACTCCTTAATACAGCTCATTAGCTGCGTCTTCTCAGCTCATCCCACACCCCCGACACCTGCTGCTTCCCCACAATGAATCAGAGTTCCCCAAACTAATTTTATTATCGCTGGGAATACTCTTCCCTATGCTTTGGGTCGCAGTTCAGATGTCACTAACACGACCCAGGCAGGCAGGCTCCGGTTCCTCCACCCATGCTCTCAGCGAGTTCCAGGCGACTGTCGTCCACACCGTAAGGTTGAAGACGTATGAGCTTCCTCAGAGTGGACCCTGGTCCTGGTACTCAAACTAGTTTCAAGCAGAAAACCCCTGGGCAGCCCACATCTCCAACACCGCTTCAGCTTCCGGCCCACGAAAAGAGACTGGGTAACTCCCGCCCGGAACCTGAGGGACCGTAGCTCCGCCCCTCGCGCTGCGTCGGGGGTGGGGCGGGGCGGAGCGCCAGGCACCGGCGAACGGCGTGCGCTTGGTGGGGGGCGGGGCCAGGGGCGGAGCGGAGCGCGCATGCGCGGTCGCCTTTGTGTGGGTCGAGCGGCGGCGGCGGCGGCGGTGGTGGCAGTGGCGGTCCCACTGGCAGGCGGGCAAGAGGGGAGTCCCGGCGGCGTCCGGCGTGGGAGCCGGGGGACCACCATGGTAAAGAAACGGAAAGGCCGTGTCGTAATCGACTCGGATACGGAGGACAGCGGCAGCGACGAGAACCTGGATCAGGTGAGGGCAGGCCGCGGAGGCGCGGGCCGGCGGAGCGGGAGGGCTGAGTCCTGGCCACGGGAGCTGGGAGCCGCCCGGCTCGAGCGCCCGGCCCGCCCGGTGTCCGGCCGGCTTCTGCAGCCCCTGCCTGTCTCCCCGCTGAGACTTAGGCCCTGTGAGCCCGGCCCAGGCCTGGAGACGGAGCCCCGAGGACTTGGCGCCTTGAGCCGGGAGGCGGGGCAGGGATCCGGGCTGATGGGCCTCGGGGTTTGGGGTACTGAAGGGGGCCGCTGTCTTTTTGGGCCGGATTAGGGCGTCATGACTGCAGGCCGGGGAGATCCGGGCCGGGTGAGATAGGAAGTATCACCCGCCAACCCCAATGGCTGGGAGATTTCGGAGGAGGTGCAAGGGTGAGCATGGGGCTGTGGGAGGGAAAAAGAGCCTAGAAGGTGTGGACTCTGGAAGATGAAGTTTTTCGGACCAGCATGTGGACGTAGGAGGCACAACCATAAATGTCCGAAGAGCTTCCCCGGTGTTTTGGGAGGAAGACTTAGCTGTAGTCTCTTTGGAGATTAGGGTCATTTACCGTCGAAATGGTTCCCGTTGGGATGTCAGACAAAAAAAAGAAAAGAAAAAAACAAAACAAAACCCTCTCGGGAGGAGGCAAAAGGGCGGATAACTGGAAGTTGTGAACTGTGGGGCAACATAGAGGGACTGTGGCATAAGCTCTTCGCCTTTTTTTTGTTTTTTTATGCAGCAGCCCGAAATTCTTTTTCACTTGAAGATCGGGAAGCAAGTATTGAAAGTAACTTGTGGCCTTAGTGTCTTGCTTGGAGTAGCCCACATTTTTTGTGGCCTTAGTGACTTGGCGTAGCCCTCATTACTTGTGTACTCTAGAAAACACTGCAGGGAGGAAACTGTTCTTGTAGCAGTGTTCTGATGGTATCAGGAGATACAAAGATGGTTTCCTCCATGTTTCATGAGTAAGTGACATAAAGGAAGAGTATGCAAGATACAGTAGCTTTATAAATGGAGTAGATTATTAAATTCAGAATCTGAAATTCCGAGTCCTAGTGCTTTCTAGCCGTGTACCTTTGGTCTCCACTGTAAAATAGCGGTATAACATCAGCCTTGTGTTTTGAATGGATCAAATGTTTATAATAATGTTGGTGTAAACTACAAACGTTTTTGAATAAAAGCCTTCTTGGTAGTCTTTAGTAATATACCTGAGGTCTCAGGATTAATTAGGGCTTGAAAAAAGAGGGTTTAGCCAGGCTTTGGTGGCTCAGGCCTTTAATCCCAGCACTCGGGAGGCAGAGGCAGGAGGATCTCTGTGAGTTCTGGTCTACAGAACTAGTTCCAGGACAGCCTTCAAAACAATACAGAGAAACCCTGTCTCGAAAAACAAAACAAAACCAAAAAAAAAAAAAAAGGAGAGAGAGAGAACTTTTAAGAGGGAAGGGCTGGTAAAGTTCTAAAGAAAAAGACCCCACCCCCATCTCTTTCTATGTGTAGCTTTGGAGTTTATCCTGGAACTCATGCTGTGGACCAGGCTAGCTTCAGTTCACAGATCTGCCTGTCTCAGTCTCACCACTGCCTGGCCAGTTTTTCTTTTTTGATACAGGTCTCAGATTATAGCCTAGTGTGTTACTGAACTAAGTCAGCTCTTCTGCCTTGGCCTCTTGAGTGCAGGGCTATAGGCATGGATCACCATACCTGGCCCAAAAAAACCCCCACAAAACTTTTAAAAGGGAGGTGGGAAAGTAATGGGGCCAGTAAAGGACTATCCAAAGACAGGAAGCCCTGTTTAGTGATAGGAATTGAGTGAGTAAATAGGAGGCATTTTCATTGAAAGGCTCCTAAAAATCTACCAGAAATGTATTGCTGTTTATAAAAGTTGATAAATTTTTAAACTGGAAGAAAGATTAGAATCTATGCCATATCCCTGTCCCTCTGTTTTGTGGAGTATAGATGTAATAATTTATGTTATATCTGGAATAAAACAGATACCATGATTAAGTGCTCTGTTTACGTGGTCACATTTTCAGATCATGTTGAAGTTGGACATATTTTTCCCACTTTACATATGAAGAAAATGAGATTAAAGGAGCTAAGTAATTCCCTAGTAGGTAGTAGAAATGGAATTTAACCCAAATATTTACAGGTATATTTTTTTCTACTACATTGTGTTCGTATATATAGTCTTAGTTTTGTTTTTTTGTTTGTTTGTTTGGTTTTTGTTTTTGTTTCGAGACAGGGTTTCTCTGTATTGTTTTGGAGGCTGTCCTGAAACTCACTCTGTAGCCCAGGCTGGCCTCGAACTCACAGAGATCCGCCTGCCTCTGCCTCCCGAGTGCTGGGATTAAAGGCGTGCGCCACCAACACCCGGCACAACTACCAGCTATTCTGACCTCAATGATTTTCCCACAGAATTCTGATGAGTGGCTGGAGTGCATCCATTGGTGGTAGAGATATATTACTTGATACACAAAGAACATTTGCAGGGGCTGGAGAGACAGCGGATCTCTGTGAGTTCGAGGCCAGCCTGGTCTACAGAGCGAGTTCCCGGACAGCCTTCAAAACAATACAGAGAAACCCTGTCTCGAAAAACCAAAAAAAAAAAAAAAAACGGAGTGTAAGATTTGTGTGTGGTACCAAACACTTTCCCAGCAGTTCTACCTCCCTTTCAGCCACCTGTTGGCATGTTTGCAGTCAGATGGGAACTGGGTCAAGGTCCTTCCTTGTACATCCTAACAGGGGCACCAGTGCCTTCTGTTTGCTTGTTTTTGTCTGTTTAGCACTGTGCCACACTCTCAAAGGAATCCAAGAGAAACATCTCTCTCTTCTGGATGGCCTTACCAAAGGCTTTTAGAAGAAATTTTAGTCAACCTGATTTTAAGATTTTTTAAAAAAAAGATTTATTTATTAGTGTTCTGCCTGCATATATCCCTGAAGGCCAGAAGAGGGCACCAGGTCTCATTACAAATTGTGAGCCACCATGTGGTTGCTGGGAATTGAACTCAGGACCTTTGGAAGAATAGTCATTGCTCTTAACCTCTGAGCCATCTGTCCAACCCTGATTTTAAGATCTTAAGGAGTTTGCAGAGCATAGCCAGTGCATCTCGGGTCTTTCCTGACTAATGCTGAGGTTTTGTTGGAGTGTTGACTTTGGGCTTGGTTAGTTCATGGTCCTTGTAGAAAGAACAAACCATGACAGATCTGCCAGTGTCTAATAGGAGAGTGGTGTACAGTTAGTAAGGAGGCCTTTCTCCTGAGTTTTCATTATGTCAGAATTACTATAGCAACTGCAAATGGGTACTTACTGAAGAGTTGGTGGGAAAGCTGCTTGTGCTTTCCTTGGTGGTTAGAAGAAGGACCCAACACTAAGTATGATACAGATGTTCCAGTTTAAAAAGGCACACATAATAAAGTAAAAAAACAAAACAAAACAGTAGGTTGGGGGGTGGTGAGGGGCATAGTTCCTACCTCATGTCTACTATATCAGACCCTCAGAGACTAAAGTCCTGAATTCTGTTTTGTAACAGGCACAGGCTAGGCAATTAGGATTCATGTTCATGATTAAGACCACTATTTTGTATGTAAGTTAGTCTTAGTAAGACATTGTAACTAGTTGGGGAAAGAAATTGGTGCTTGTGTTTCCTATAGTGTATCCAAGTTAAGAGCATACATGCAACCCAAAGAACCTGACAGATGCTAAAAGTGGCAAAGTTGCTAGCTCATTTAAATCTTTAATATGATTTAATTGTTTTTTGTATTTTTTTTTTTTTGGTTTTTTTTTGAGACAGGGTTTCTCTGTAGCTTTGGAGGCTGTCCTAGAACTAACTTTGTAGACCAGGCTGGCCTCGAACTCACAGAGATCCGCCTGCCTCTGCCTCCCGAGTGCTGGGATTAAAGGTGTGCGCCACCAACGCCCGGCTTTGTTTTTTGTATTTTCATTGCTGCTGCTGGCATTGAACCCAAGATATCATACTAAGTATATGTTTTGTTACTGAGCTTTATACCTAGCCTCTAGAGGTACTTTACTATTTTTTTTAATTTAAAAAATTTATGAATATGGATATTTTGCCTGCATGTATGTTTGGTTGATTTTGTTTTTTTGAGGCAGGATTTCACTGTGTAGCCCTGGCTGTCCTGAAACTTACTTTGTAGACCAGGCTGACCTCTAACTCACAGAGATCTGCCTGCCTGTGCTCTAAGTGCTGGGATTAAAGGCATGTGTCACCACTGCCTGACTCCTGCTTGTATGTTGGTGTACCACATTCATGCCTGGTGCCTACAGAGGACTGAAGAGGGTGTTGCATCCCCTGGAACTGGAGTTCCAGATAATGATGAGCTGGCATGTAGGTGCTGGCAATTGAACCCAGGTCCTCTGGAAGAACCAGTGCTCTTAATCACTGAGCCTTTTTTCCAGCCCTAGAGATTCTTTTTCTTGAGTCAGTGATTCTTTCTTCTTGGGAAGGAGTGTGTGTGTGCTCTTGAAAATAACCCAAGGCATCACACACTCTGGACACATGCTCTGCCACTGAACTACTCTTCCAAGCCTTGGAGGATTTTCCTTTTGCATGTAACCTGATCTTGACCCTGTTTTTTATTTTGGCCACATTATTCCTTTTCCATTTTTAAACTGCAGGATACTTGTCATTGGTGCTTTACTCGGCCCTGACCTGCCATGGCAGTGCACAGCTGTAACCCTAGCACCCAGGAACCTGAAGCAGGAGGAGCAAGTGTTCAAGGCCAGACAGGACTACATAGCATGACTCCTGCTTTCTTTCTGCTTTGCCTTTCTCAAAACTTGCTCAGGTATATCCATGGTTTTTTTCTTTCTCCTTTCTTTTTAGAGAGGAAGTGTCTCACTTGTAGCTAACCTGGCCTGAAACTTAGGACAGTTTGCCTCCCTCCGCTTCCCAGATGCTAGGATTACAGTGTGACCCACCATTCCTGTTTTATAGGTTTCTTTTTTTCTCTCACCAACTTGAAATGACAGCAATGAAATTTGTCTTCAAAGATGGCCTGGTGGCATGGACTTGTAATCCCAGCCACTCTACTTTAGCCTAAGCAGAAGAATCACAAGTTCAAGGCTTGTTTGTACTGTAGAATATGGCTAGATTAACTGGGCAACTTGATGAAACCATCTCAACAGGCAAAAGAGAGCTAGTAATATGATTTAATGTTAAGTGCTCACCTAGCTTGCAGGAGGGTTTAGGTTCCAACCCCCATATTGGAAAAAAAAAAAAGAATAGTCTTTATCTTCGATGACCTACTAGATATTGTCTAGGACCTCTGGTGTTTTGTATAAAGCATTGATATTAAGTATCCTTCCATATCTGTTCCTCATAAAACTTGGGAAATTTAAAAATTATGCTTTTCACGTTCGTAGAGGTAGATTTTGAAGGCTATAATGAATTTGTGAGTGGCATTGTTAACTTGTGAAGTGCTAAGTTTGTGTAATAGCGTTACATATAGTTTGCAAATTATTTATTAATTTCACTTGGCTTTTATTTGGAAATGGTTAGAGAAGAGATAAGTCTCTGGCAGCTTTGATGATTAATTCATTCTCTCTCTCTCTCTCTCTCTCTCTCTCTCTCTCTCTGTGTGTGTGTGTGTGTGTGTGTGTGTGTGTGTGTGTGTGTGTGTAGGCTTGAATGCCATGGTATGTATGTGAAGGTCAAAATGCAACTTGCAGTAGTTGTTTTCTCCTGCTCTGTGGGTCCCAAAGACTGAATTCAGGTCATTAGGGTTGGTGTTGGTAGCAGGTGCTCCCACTTGTGGATGTCCTGTTTCAGCTGAGAGTAATGGGACTTCAGGCATGTACCACTATATGTGGCTAAAGATTTATTTGTAACCTCAGCTTGCAGTAAAATAAGGTATACATCCATGGAAACATTGAAGCAATACTTATAATATTAAACAAACTTTAAGTTTTCTCTTCTAGTCATCTTTTTTTATGTGTGTGTGATTTTTGGGATGTGTAACAGCCCTGGCTGTCTTGGAACTCACTCTGGTGACCAGGCTGACCTCAAACTTACAGAGACCCTCCTGTCTCCCTCCTGAGTACTAGAACTAAAGGTGTACACCACCATCGATCTGCCCATCTCTATTTTTAATGTTGCCTATACTCCATTAACCTTGACTTCTCTATCAGAGTTAAAACAGATTCTGCTTCTGCAGTTGGTTAGATAGTTCACATCTATAATGCCAGCACATAGGATACTGAGGGGAAAGGTCTGCCATGAGTTCGAGGCCATGAGATCCTGTCTGGAAAACCAAAGCAAGCCATATACACCCTTCTTTACTCACCCTGCTTTTCTTTGAGTTTAATGAGTGAGCTCGGTCTTTCCTGCCTAGCTTCTGTGAACATCAGTCTCTCAAAAATAAACACACAGCATCCTCCCTTTATTCTTCAGTTCCCTAGTCTCCTTTCCTTAGCATCTGTCCCAGGTCTCAACTTAAATGCCACTCTCATCAGGCCACTACTAAGTTCCATATACATCTGCCCTTCCTTCATAACCTGCAATCCAGTGTAAAGAAAATGGCTCTAAGTATCTTGTAAATGGCAAACATTTGCATTTTGTTCATCTAGCCTAACACATTTGTTGAAAAACAGCAATCTGTACTGTTGACTGAACAATAAGTATACCAATAGAACCAAGTCTAAAATGAGTTTTGGGCTGGTAAGATGGCTCAACAGAAACTTTTAATAGGTTTTGTATTTTCCTCTTTATTATTTGTATCATTATTTATTCATTATTTGTATTTTATGTACATTGGTGTTTTGCCTGCATGTATGTTTGTGTGAGGGCATTAGATTCACTGGAACAGGAGTTATAGACAGTTGTGAGCTGCCATATAAGTGCTGGGAACTGAACTAGGTCCTCAGGAAGAGCAGCCAGCCAGTGCTCTTAACCACTGAGTCATCTCTCCAACACAAGGGTTTTGTATTTTTCTTAAAAGCTTTGATACAAAAGCCGCCATGGGGGTTGGAGGTAGAGATCAGTAGTAGAGTGTCTGGCTAGCATACCTAGGAATGAATGCACGGGCACACAATTCATCAAAGCTGCCAAGAGACGCTTCTCTCACCATTTCCAAATAAAAGCCAAGTGAAATTAGTAAATAAGTTGCACTATATGTAACACTATTACACAAACTTAGCACTTCACAAGTTAACACTGCCATTCACAAATTCATTATAGCCTTCAACATCTACCTCTACTAACGTGAAACTATATCAGTGAAAAGCATAACTTTTAAATTTCCCAAGTTTTATGAGGAACAGTTATGGAAGGATACTTAATGTTTTATACAAACGCCAAACAGAGGTCCTAGACAGTTTCTAGTAGGTCATCTAAGATAAAGACTATTCACTTTTTGCATGCATGTGAAGGTTAGAGGACTTTTCAGAATTGGCTCACTCTTTCACCATGGTCCCAGTGATGGAACTTGGTTTGTCAGGCTTGGCAGCAAGCACTGTTACCTGCTGAGCCATTGCTTCTCGACACTCCTTTCCCTTCCTTACTCTTCAAGACAGGGTCTCTGTGTAGCTTTACAGCCTGGCCTGGAACTCACTCTGGAGACCAGAATGGCTTTGAACTCACAGAGATCCTCCTGTCTCTGCCCACTCCCCAACTAGTGTTGGGATCAAAGGCATACACCATCACCGTCTAGCTTCATTTTTTGTTTTATTTTTTATTTTATGTGCATTGGTGTTTTGCCAGTATGCATGTCTGTGGAGGATGTCAGGTCTCATGGAACTGGAGTTACAGACTGTTGTGAGCTGCCATGTGGTTTCTGGGAATTGAACCAGTGCTCCTAACAGCTAAGTCATCTATCTCCCCAGCCTCTTTTTTCTTTTTAAGACAGGATCTTATTATGTAACCCTTACTGACCTGGAACTTGCTATGTAGACAAAGAATCTACCTGCCTCTGCCTCCCAAGTGCTAGGACTGAAAATGTGTGACACCACAGTTAGCACCTGGCCCTTTTTAAATTCTGAGACAGAGTCTTATTAAATTTCTTAGGCTGCCCTTGAACTCTCTGTAGCTCGAGTCCTTGAATTTAACATCCTCCTGCCACAAGCTCTCCAGTATCTTGGGTTATAGCTTTATGTTATCAAGCTGGTCTCTTGCTTTGTTTTGGGTCTCAGTTTGTGCTCTCTACTTAAATGTGGCCTTTGAGCAGTGTGATTGAAACTTCTGTACAAGCTAGATATGGCATATCTTTGCAGCTAGACCTGGAACAGATTGGGCACTGTAAGCACATCTTTGGTTTAGTTTAAATTTGATAGATCATGGTGTCACCCCACACAGCATTCTTAAGACATGTCAAGATAAATGTGAAGGTATTTACTGGATGAGATGAAATGCAGTGATGGTAGCAAATAGATCACTGGACATAAGAAGCGTGACCTGTCAGTGTGGAATTATGGAGGGGACTACAGGAAAAAGGCAGATAGGTTTGCCCCATGCAGACTCAGAAGGCAAAGGAAGGGTGATCTGAGTTCGAGGCCAGCCTGGTCTACAGAGTGAGTTTTAGGACAGGCTCCAAAGAGAAACCTGTGTTGGAAAACAAAAACAATTCATGTTGTGGATAGAGAGATGGCTAAGCAGTTAAGAGTATTCGTAGCTCTTCCAGAGGACCCAAGTGTGGTTCCCAGCCACCTGTAGTTTGAGCTCCAGGGGATCTGACACTCTCCTCTGTCCTCCATAAGCATGTGTGCATCCGTGTGCACGCATATGCGTGCGCGTGTGCGCACACGCACGCACACACACATACGCACACAGCACGCACAAATAAAAATAATAAAAATCTCTTCATGTGTGCAATACATTTGACATGTTTTTCTTGTCATCTGTACCTAGGAGCCATCATTAGGATAGAAAGGATTGAGCCATGTAGTGGTTTGATCAGGAATTCCCTGAGTAGCTTTCTGAATTGAGCTCCAAAAGTGGAGATGGCAGTTTTCACACTATTAAGGTCTTTGTTGTCGCTATACTGTTGTTGTAGTGTAGCTAATATGCTATACAAAGTGAAAATGTGCTTATCAGATACATTTGTTCATTGATGGAAAGCCATTTATTGGGTTTTTAATATAAAGTAAGCCCTGTTTTTTTGTTTGTTTGTTTGTTTGTTTTTGTTGTTTTTTTGTTTGTTTGTTTTACGAGACAGGGTTTCTCTGTATTGTTTTGGAGGCTGTCGGTCCAGCCTGGCCTCGAACTCACAGAGATCCTCCTGCCTCTGCCTCCCCAGTGCTGGGATTAAAGGCGTGTGCCACCAACGCCCGGCCGCCCTCTTGTTTTTTGTTTTGTTTTATTTTATTTTATTTTTTGCTGCAGGATCTTGCTCTCGATCCCAGGATGAGAGAGAGAGAGAGAGAGAGAGAGAGAGAGAGAGAGAGAGAGAGAGAGAGAGAGAGAGAGAGAGAGAGAGAGAGAGAGAGTGTGTTTATCTACCTACCTACCTATTTGGTTTTTCAAGACAGGGTTTCTCTATATAACAGTTCTGACTGTCCTGGAATTTGATTTGTCGACAAGGCTGGCCTTAAACTCATTGAGATCTGCTTGCCTCTGCTTCTGAGTGCCTCCCATCAGTGTGTGCACTTTTAAGTGTACAGAAGTCAGAGGACAGCTTGAGATAGTTGGTTCTGAGAGGACAGCTTGAGATAGTTGGTTCTGCCCTTTCACTGTATGGGTTCTGGGTATTGAATGCAGGTTTTCAGACTTATAGCTAGTTCCTTTTACCTGCTGCGCCATCCTGCCAGCTCAGTTTTAGTAACTTTTAATGAATATCTACTAAATATAATATCTGCTCTTTCAGGGAAGGACTTGATTGCAAGCTGTAGTCAAAATCTCATTACTGTAATGAATTAGGTTACTTCTTAGGAAGAAAGGGTGTACATAGCTCACAGTTTTGGAGGCTGGAAGCCAACAACATGGTATAGACTCAGGCTGCATGACATCATGGTGAGAGACATGAATAGTCCCATGTGTTTGTCTGCTTACAAAGTTGTCAAAACTCAGTTGTGAAGTTGTAACTTCCTTAAGCCCCACTTCTGCACACCATAGCCAAATCAGCTTACTCGCCTCTTAATACCATCAAGTAATTCTCTGTGGATTAAACTACTGCAAGAAACTGTGTTGTGGCACATGCCTTTCGTCCTCACTCTAGGCAGTCAGATGTCTGTGTCAGGACAGCCAGGGCCACAGATTGAGGCTTTATCTCAAAACAAAAGCAAACTACTTTAAGAGTTAGGGGAACAAAGCATATTCAAACCAGAGCAAGAGTGTATCTAAATACATGTTCTAATAAGTTGGTGTTAAAACCGAATTCTGAAGTCCTTAAAGTGATGCAAAATTGCTTAGCAGATATAGGTTCCTGCTGCCAACCTTGACAACCTGAATTCAGTCCCTGAGACCCAGGTGAAAGGTTCTGGTGGAAGGAGAATACTGACTCTCCCAGGTTGTCCTTTGACTTCCAGAGCTTCATTGCAGATGTACATGGGTACACACACACACACACACACACACACACACACACACACACACACACACACACACACACACGCAGAGAGAGAGAGAGGGAGGGAGAGAGAGGGAGAGGTGTTCCTGGTGTTCTTGTGTTCTTGTCCCTTCTTAGCCTCAAATAAGACACACAGATGCTGTATTCATTATAGGACTTTTGGCTAATGGCTAGGGCTTCTTATTGACTAGCTCTGTCTTTATTAACCCATAACTACTAATCTATGTATTTCTATGTGGCCTTATGTTACCAGAGAACGCCTGGCACATCCTATCCTCCCGGTCTCTACGTGGCATCCTCGAAGCACCTCTCTGCCTACCGTTCCCAGAATTCTCATCTCTAAGCCCCACCTATCTTCCTGCCTCTACTGGCTATTGGTTCATCAACCAATAAGAAAAACATATATACAGAAGGACTTTCCCCATCTTAAATGTAATAATTTAAGTTTATAATTTTGCATTAATATAGGGCAAAGTGTAATAGCAAAGGCCATCAACATATTCTCATATAATCCTATTTTTAGATTTTATCTCAAGTGAAATAGAAACTGTACACATGAAATTGCCCCACAAATGGAAACAGTTCAAAGTGTTTTTCAACTGCTAGGTGATATACACTGAGATATATTCATATAGTGTAATGAAGTTTAGTATTAAAAATAGACAAACTTGGACTGGAGAGATGGCTCAGAGGTTAAGAACTGTTACTGCTCTTTCAAAGGATCCAAGTTCAGTTCCCAAAACCCATGTCAGGCAATAATAGCTGCCTGTAACTTTGTTGGCTGCCCTTTTCTGGGCTCCACAGGCACTTACACTCACATGTGCATAAACCCATACATATATATGCACATAATTTAAAATAATAAAATGGGGCTGGAGAGATAGCTCAGGGATTAAGAGCATTTGTTGCTCTTATAGAGGACTTGGATTCTGTTCCAAATGCATGGTATCTGTAGCTATCTAGTTACCTGCAACTCCAGTTTAAGGGAATCCGATGTCCTCTTTCTATTTCCTTAGGACCAGCCATTTGTATGGATACATACATGCAGGCGAAAACCTATACACAAAAGTAAATCTAAAAAATTAAAGTCTTTTTTAAAAAGGGAGAGACTACTGTTACATGTTACAACATGGATGAATGTCAGATATATAATGCTAAATGAAAGAAGTCATACTCATGGCAGTGAAATAGCTCAGCAGTTAAAGATACTTGCTGTCAAACCTGAACTTAAGGACCCGCATGGTGGAAGGAAAGAACAGACATTCAGAAGTTGTCCTCTGACCTCCACATACATGTACACACAAAAAATAATTTAAAAAATATACAACGAAAGAAAGAAGTCATACCCAAAGAGGCTACAGACCATGTGATTCATTCTTGTACCAGTCTCTAATGGGCAAATCTGTAGAGATGGAAAACATGACCATGGTTGCTGGGAAAGGAGGAAATTTGAGGGATGGTGGGGTCCTGTATCTTGATTTTGGTAGTTATAAACTATGTGTGTTTGCTAATTTCTTAGAGCCATCTATATGAATGATACCGTGTGTGTTTTTCCAAGACAGGGTTTCTCTATGTAAGCCTCGTTCTGGAACTTACTTTGAGGATCAGGCTGGCCTCAATCTTACAGATATCTGCCTGCCTCTGCCTCCTGAGTTTTAGTGGGACTAATGGTATGTGTCTCCATGCCTAGCTATTATTTTTAAACCATTAAGCATAAATATTTCCATACTATGCATTTGGTCTATAGGAGTTCCTTTGGTCAAAAGGGGTATTCTTGTGACTTTTAGCCTTTTCAGAGTCTGTACTCATTTTCAATAACATGAGAAGAGTGACAGATATCTCATGACTGCTTATGAAGAAGAGGCATGTCAACTGTTAATCTCAGAAGGTCATTTTCTCATCCTGGCTAAGGAAGGACAGTCATCCTAAAATAGAAGGAGACTGGCAGAAAAAAACAGATGCTCTTTGTAACAGTCTTCTTTAAAATTTGTCCTGCACATCACTTCTAATTGCGTAGCACTGCAATCATCAAGGGTTGCTACTGCCTGTATGGATTAACTGCACTTTCTCTGGCACAATAGGAGATGTTTTTAGACTAGTAAATCATGACTGCTTGAGGAGTCAGGATTCTAATGCCAGGTTCAAGTCCTGTATTCTCATGTACTAGCTGTTACTCAGTACATTGGTCAGCTTAGAGACATTACTTAACCTCTTCTGCTCCATATGCTGCCTTTTAAAAGGTGTGTGTAAAAAAATAAAATAAAATAAAAGGTGTGTGTAAGTGCTTAATAGTTGAGAGCACTGACTGCTCTTTCAGAGGTCCTGGCTTCAATTCCCAGTGCCCATATGGCAGCTTAAACTCTCTGTATCCAGAACACCCTCACATAGACAGATATCTATGCACATAAAATACAAATAGATATTTTTTTAAATGTGAGTGTAAAATTGTGAGTGTGTATGATAAGTGAGTATGGGTTGACATGTGTAGACACCAGAGGACAGCTTCTTGCAGTCTATTCTTTCCTTCCATTTTAATGTGGGTTCTGAGGACCATCAGGCCATCAGGCTTTTTTTTTTTGGTTTTTACAAGACAGGGTTTCTCTGTATTGTTTTGGAGGCTATCGGTCCAGCCTGGCCTCAAACTCACAGAGATCCTCCTGCCTCTGCCTCCTGAGTGCTGGGATTAAAGGTGTGCGCCACCACTGCCCGGCAGGCCATCAGGCTTTTGAAGTAAGCATTGAGCCATTTCACTAGCCCTCCTTCTTAATCTTTAAATGGGGTGATAATACATATTGTGGGTTGTTGTGAAGAACAAGTTTCAGATGCTGAGAAAAGTGCTGGCATCTAGTAAGAACAGTCCAGTTGTAAGCTGGTGCTGTTATTGCAGAGAGTGGAGCAAGTAACCCTTTGTATTTTTGAACAACCAGACTGAGAATATGGGAGAAGTTATAGGAAGCCATGTGACATTGGACAACCACCACTACCTTAGCACTCTTATATTTAAAAAACCAGGACGGGATGAATGGGAGTGTTGGAAGTGTCAGATTAGAATTCTGGCCAGAACATGTTTTACTTATTGTGTGATCCTGATTCCTCCTTTTTTTCTGATTGACATTTTCATAATATAAAATGATCTCAGAAACTTACAGTTTGTAAGCTTATTATTAGGTTGAATAGGCACAAAGCTGAATTTACCATGAACTACAATAAAAGGTCCTTGGAGTGAGTGTTGGTTCTCTGCCATTTGAAATATGAAGCAGATTACCTTTGCAATCATAGCTCTTACCATCAATATCGGTGATTGGTACTTGGAAGTGTAGAGAGGAATCTGAAAATCTGAAGGTAGCTCCAGTTCCATTTCCTGTTTGTTTCACTCCTTCCAGGGAGGGCAGATTTTGAAGCTTCGGTTTTGCACTGTGAATACTGGTCTTCTGTCTGCACATGTGCTCAGTGCTCATGGGTATGCACTCAGGTGAAAGCACAGGCAGGAAGAGATGAAGACAGCACTTTTCTGTTGAGCAGGACTGATGTGACTATTTCTGCCCATTTAGGAGCTCTTATCCCTGGCAAAACGGAAGCGCAGTGACTCTGAGGAGAAGGAGCCTCCTGTGAGTCAGCCTGCAGCCTCGTCAGACTCAGAGACCTCGGACAGTGATGATGAGGTGGGTGTGGAGGAGCTAGGCTTGTGTGATTGGCAAGTATTTGATGAAGATTCCTGACTTTCTGATGCCTGATGACCTTGCTTCCTTAAACTAAGACCTATAACCCAAGACCTACAAGAACTTAGTAGTGTGAGCCAAGCTTTGAATTGTGTGCTTTACACGGTGACTGTTTTCTGTTGTGGAAGGGCCAAACATTAGTTGCCTTTCAAGAAAGTCTTTTTTTTTTTTTTTTGAGGCAGGGTTAGAGGCTTGTATCACCACCCCTTCATCCTTCCTGACTGCTCTACTAGGAAGAGTGTGTGAAATCCACAGCATTAGAGCTCACAGTTTGTGCTAGAATAGATCCAGTGTCCTGATAAATCTTTGTAGTTAGGGTTCCCTTTGTTCTGACTATATAAGCATTCTTTACTTAACCAAGTATGATGACCCTAACATTGGAGAGGCTAAGGCACGAGGATCTTGAATTTGAAACTAGCTGGGACTGTACATCGGGATCCTGTCTCAAAGAAGGAGAAACACCCAAACATCATTCTACCTCCTGCCACTCCTCAGCTGTTTGTGTAGCCAGGGAGGAAAGATTTATTGTGAGGTTGTGCCCTATCACCCATAGAAAGGAATTTGGAGTAGCTTTTCCCCCTTGAAGGTTATTCTTTGAAAGGTTTATTTTTAATTGTATATCTATCTGTGGGTATGTGTACATGAGTGCAGGTGCCTGAGGGGGCCAGAAGGGAGCATTAGATCTCCTTAAACTGGAATTACAGGTGGTTTTGAATTGTCTGATGTAGGTCACCAGCCCTCTGTAAGAGCAGCCAGTGTTCTTAACCACTTAGTCATCTCTTTAACACCCAGTATAAAGTTCTTAACTCCTTCTGCTGCCCCCAGGCCCACAGGCTTATTGTAGCCCTGTCTGATGGGGACAATCTTTACAGAACACTTTATTTGGGCTTAGAGCAAATGTTCTACTACTTTGGACAGCTGGGAAGGTAACAAAGTTGTTTTTTTTTCTTTTCTTTTTTCATTTTTCATTCTACTCCTCTGAGACTAGAGAACTTAGTGGTGGTACCATGATCCAGAATTAGTTTGCTGTAGATTTTTTAGGTTGGGTAGGGAATTCGAGAAAATTCCATGAAATAGGAAATCAGATAGGGGCTATTGTCTTTTTTTTCTCTGCCATAATGAATGTCCATCCACACATCTGTCTGGGGAAAAACAGTGTTGTGCTATGTTATTTCTGCTTTGATTTTTACGTCTTTGCTACTTGCTAACCAGCCTCTTAAAAATTTTTGGCTGTTGAAGACCATCCTCAGTCAGATGGAGTATAAATGTGCCAGAACAACACTGGAGATTTTTCAAATGTGCACCTTTATTTTTGTCTTTTTGTTTGTTTGTTCACTGGTTTGAGACAGGGTCTCAATATACGCAACAGTCTTGTGTGCCCACCTCCCAAGTACTGGGATTATCAGTATGAGCCACTGTACCTGACTGCTTTCATCATTAGTATTTTTTGGTCCCCTTAGATTTTTGTAGGACAGAAAATTGATGAGAATAGTTAATTTTAACCTTTAAATTTTTTACATATCTGTCTATGTGTCTGTTTTTTTTTTTTTTTTTTTTTTTTTTTGAGGCTGGGTTTCTCTGTAGCTTTGGAGGCAGGCTGTCCTGGAACTTGCTCAGTAGACCAGACTGGCTTCAGAGATCCACCTGCCTCTGCCTCCCAAGTGCTGGAATTAAAGGCGTGTGCCACCACCACCTGCCCCCCCCCCTTTTTTTGTTTTACTATTCTGTGAGTGTAGCATATGTGTGTGGGCACCATTACCATGATGCACATGTAGAGGTAAGAGGATGGCTTACAAGAAGAGTTAGTTCTTTATTCCTCCATGTGGGTTTACAGGAATTGAACTCAGGTCATCGGACTTGGTAGTATGTGCCTTTACTCGCTGAGTTACAAACCAATAACTACTAATTTAAAAGGTCAATGGGAGCTGGGCATGGGAGCACAAACCTGTAATCCAGCACCTAAGTGGCGGCAACATGATCAGGAGTTCAGGTCATCTTTACCTCCATATCAAGTTCAAGGCCAGTCTAGCGGGTGGAAGAGTTCATTCGTGAGTAGTTTGTTACAAGGAGAAAAGCTCTCTAATTTTAGAGCAAAATAACTGCTACTTGATACAGGGGACAGGGGGAATGGAAAAACTTATGACAATTTCCTATTTAGAAGAATATATATACACTAGACAATAAGATCCAACAAGTGAGGGAATAAGTGAATGTTTTATGTATAGTAATTTTTTTTAAGTGGAAACCCTAGGTTTAGTAAACATACTAATGTATTTATGGGGTAAGTGATTCTTGTGACACATATAAATAAGCAAGGCTCTTTCTGTTTCATATGGACCAAGTCTCAGAAAGTGGAAAGACTTCAGTGGCTGAAGGTCATAATGCTGGGATGAGGGTGTAGCTCACAATCAGAGGGAATGCTGGCCATGCTTGAGACCCTGGCCCAGTGCTTAAGAGCACTTGCTGCATCTGAGTGGTGGTGGCGGCGCACGCCTTTAATCCCAGCACTGGGAAGGGGAGTGAAAGGCAGGTGGATTTCTGAGTTCAGGACCAGTTTGGTCTACAGAGTGAGTTCCAGGACAGCCAAGGCTACACAGAGAAACCCTGTCTCAGTCAGAAAAAATGCACTGGCTGTTCTTGTAGAGAATCTGGGTTTGGTTCCCAGCATCCACATGTCAGTTTGCCTACTCTTCCTAACTCTAGTTTTAGTAGATTCAAGGGTCTTTCCTGGCATCCATGGGTAACAGGCATTTATGTGGTACACATATATATGTGCCAGAAAAATACTAATACTGATAAAATAAAAATAAATAAATCTTTTTTTTTTTTTTTTTTTTTTTTTTTTGGTTTTTCGAGACAGGGTTTCTCTGTGGCTTTGGAGGCTGTCCTGGAACTCGCTTGGTAGTCCAGGCTGGTCTCGAACTCACAGAGATCCGCCTGCCTCTGCCTCCCGAGTGCTGGGAATAAAGGCGTGCGCCACCAATGCCCGGCAAAAAATAAATAAATCTTAAAAGCATAGCTAAATCAAAAGTTCATGAATTCAGCTGAGCACATGCCTTTAATTCCAGCACTAGGGAGACAGAGGCCGGCAGATCTCTGTGAGTTTGATGCCAGCCTGGTCTACAGAGCTACACAGAGAAACCCTGTCTCAAAAAATAAAAAAAAGAAAGAAAAAGCAGAAATTTCTGCCTGAACAATAATTAGTATATATTTACTGTTTTTAAATGTTTGACTTTTAAATTTTTATTAATTAATTACTTTTTGAGGTAGGGAGGGTCTCATACAGTTCAGGCTGGCCTCAAACTTCAAACTTGATGTGTAGCAGAGAATATGACTTTGAGCTTTTGATTTTTCTCCTTCCGCCTCCCAAGTGCTTGGATTACAGGCATTTGCTACCATGCCTAGAGAGAGTTTGTGGTTGGTGTGGTGTGGTGTGGTGTGGTGTGGTGTGGTGTGGTGTGGTGTGTGTGTGTGAGAGGGAGGGAGGGAGGGAGGGAGGGAGGGAAAGAGAGAGAGAGAGGGTTTCTCTGTAACTTTGGAGGCTGTCCTGGAACTCCTTGAACTCACAGTGATCCGCCTGCCTCTGCCTCCCGAGTGCTGGGACTAAAGGCGTGCGCCACCACCGCTCAGCAGCCTCCCACTTGTGGTTTTTGTCTCTATAACTGACTATTAATTTTTCTGACTTAGTACAAAGATTCTTTATGCTTTTAGTAAGTTATGTGATTACCAGGTTATAAAATACATTATCTTTTGCACATTGATTAATTATACAATAGAAGTGTGTGTGTGTGTGTGTGTGTGTGTGTGTGTGTGTGTGTGTGTGTGTGTGTGTGTGTGTGTGTGTGTGTGTGTGTAGATGCTACAGCATACATTAGGAAGTCATAGGGCAGCTTTCATTCACCATATGGGCTCTAGGGATCAAACTCAGGTTAGGCAACAAACACCTTTAACCACTGAGCCCTTCCTCCAGTCTTCTTTATGTGATTGACACTGACATTAAGTTGCATACTGTTCAACTCATTTTCTGTATTCAGGAGCAGAGTCATGCTATCTCAAATATCTTAGTTGTGTTGGCCACTGTCAGGATCTATAACAGCAAATACAGAAGCCCTCTGAAAGTTGCTCTGACATCAGCGCAAGAAAGGAGGGAAGAACTGAGTAAAATAACCTCAATGGAAGTTCTGATTTTCTTTTTCCAACATAAAATAGTGTGTTGCATTTATGTAGAACATGGATTTTGTTTTGTTTTGGAGACAGGATCTCTTGGACTGCCTTGAACTTGCTGTGTAGACCAGGATGACCTCAAATTCACAGAGGTCTGCCTGCCTCTGCCTGTGCCTCCTGAACGCTGGGATTAAATTTGGGCACTACCACTCCCTGTTTTGTTCCTTTTCTTTCCTTTTTTCTTTTCTTCTGGTTTTTCAAGATAGGTTTTTTTCTGTGTAACAGTCCTGGCTGTTTTGGAACTTGCTTTGTAGACCAGGCTGAACTCGAATTCACAGAGATCCTCTGCCTCTGTTTTGCAAGTGCTGGAATTAAAGGTGTGCATCACCAACGCCTGGCTGTTTTGTTTGTGTGCTTGTTTGAGACAGGTTTAATATGTCCCAGACTGACATCAAACTCACTCTGTAGCCAAAAATGAACTTGAACTTTTTAAAAAGTGTGTGTGTCATGCAGGACTGGTAGAGGCTCGAGACTTTGGGACTGGACTTAACAGAGAGCAGTGGACCACCTGATGCGTGTGCTAAACCAGGTCCTCTGCTGGTGAGGACCTCTCCAGTCTGAGTTGACCCTCTGATCTTCATGTCTCTAGTTGTGGTCTGCTGGACCACTGAGCTCCACACACAGCTAGAACATGGTTCAAATGAGATTGAACCCACCTTTCTTACTGTTTCCTTTTTAGTCTCATGTTACCCACAATAAGCAGTGAAGTCAATGTGTTATTTGTATTTTACAGATAAGAAAACGGTCTCAGGTTAAAGGCTTAGCTCTTTTCCAGTTCTTTTGACCCAGTTCCAGCACTGTTTGTTAGTAGCCTAGCTATTAGTCTTGGGCACTGTTTACTTGAAATGCCCCCCCCCATAAAAACCCAATTCAGAACCAGCATGGAGACACATACCTATAATCCCTGCGCTAGGAGATGAGGCAGGAGGATCAGAAGTTCAAACCCATTCTTGGCAATGTAGTGAATTTGAGGCCAGCCAGGGCTCCATAAGACCCTGACTCAAGGCGCGGGGGGGGGGGGGGTGGAATATGACAAACCCAGAGTGGTTTCTGCTCTGCGTCCCAAGACCTGGGTGTGGAGGTATTTTACGTTTTAGAGGCTCTCTGAAATCTGGAAGTGTCTTTGTTCTCCTGCCTCCAGAATATTCATAGTACTCAGTATCTGGAGGCTGCCCAAGTCTGAAGCAACCACTCCCCCCACCCTGTGTTCCATCCCATCTTTGGTTTATTTGGAAGGAAACTGGTCCCAGGCTGTTTGTGACATCTACACACCCTCAGGATGCTATGGAGTAGTACTGTACATGTCTTCTGATTTGTTATTCAGCTGCTGCCCATTAAGCTGTTACCTCAGTGAGAGTCAGACTGTAGTCTGTTTTATTAAATAAGAAATGTCTTCCCTCTGGTCCTTAGTTTGGCCTTTCTTGGCTGTGTATTTATATAGTCGCCTGCCTGGTGTTATGTGAGGCTTATGTACAGTTTGCTTAAGAGAGCAGCAGGATGTCAATATGTATGAGAGTCCTGACTGGGCTGGAGAGATGGCTCAGTCGTTAAAGACTAGGCTCACAACCAAAAATATAAGAGAGTTCTGACTGACAACCGGACAACCGGGCCCCTCCTCCTTTTCTTGGTAGCTTGTGGGTAGCTCTCACTGGGGATGCTCTGGCCTCTGTACTCTGTTCAGATGCAGGCCAGGGGCTTCACACTGGCATAAGGCTGTGTTTACTCTTCAATTCCTCTGACCCTTTTAATCTTCAGGAAAAAAGTAAACAAAACACTGAAGTTCAGAAATCATGCCTTTTCAGATATCTCTTTTTGTGGCTGTTAGTATCTAAAATAACAAATACAGAGAGCCCTTCTGACAAACACCCAGTTCATATAAATCTCATAGTACTGAGGGTCTTAAAAATCATTTAGATTCTTGATAGGCATCACAAAGCTTCCCCTTGACTACTGCCTCAATCCTCAAAACAAACTATCAGAAGCCAGCTCATTTCCTGAACTTCATCCTCAGTGAAGAAAACAATGGAACATCATCAGTTCTGTCCTGTCTCCCCTCACTCCATTTACAGCGACAGTGAAGACTTCACTCCTCCTCCTCAGTCAGGAGAATAAGGGTTATGAAGGGATAGGTGAGCAGTCTCTAGCGCAGTGGCTGAAGAAGATATTTCTATATCATTTCTTCTTGCCAAGTCTTGACTATCTTCATTTATACTTTGAGTTTGTATCTAGGAGAATGAGTACTACACAAATATTCAACTATATATGCTTAGGCCAAAAAACTTCTAGGAATATCTGATTATACAAAATATTGCAACTATGATCTATAGGGGCAAAAAAAGTTTGATAATTGGAACTCTTTGAGTCTTCCCCAAAATGCTCAAATTTTAAGTATTTATTTTTGGCTAGTGAAAATACAGGTGATTCTCCCCACTCTGGTACTGGGAACTGAAGAAAGGACATTGCATATAATAGCTAAATGTTTTACCATTGAGTACACCTTCAGCCAGAAAATTGCTTTTTAAAAGAATTTTGATTTTGTGTGTGTTCATGTGAGCGTGCATGAATCATAGCACACGTAGAAGGTCAGGGGACAACTTGCAGGGGTTGCTTCTCTCCTCTGACCATGTGGGCTCCTGAGATTGGCTCAGGTTGTCAAGCATGGCAGCAAGCACCCTTACTGAACCATTTCACTGGCCCCAGAAATTTAATTTTCGGTGTAATATTCTAATTCCCCTAAAGGGTCACATTGCGTTATTGGTTATTTTCTTTTGGTGTCATGACCTCATTGAGTCAGCCTCATAAGGTGGGCATCTTTTGAAAATTGTTGGAAGAGGAACAACCAATGTTCTTTTCATGTTAGATCAGCATTTAGATTTCTCCTGTTTTTACCCTTGATTTTGGCTCCACATAAAGCAGAGTGTGAGATGAGCGGGAGCTGCTGGGCTTGGGCTCAGGTGGAGAAAGAGAGTGGAAGGGTGAGGAAGCCAGGGAACTTCATAGTTCTCTCCTGATCCGGTTCACTGTGTGACTTCACATTTAGGTAGTTTTTGCTCTGGTCAACACTCACCTCCCCTGGGAGTCCAGAGTTTGGCTCTGTTGCTCATTAGAAATCCACATCTGTAGGCAAAAATAGACCTAGCTACTCTGACTCACATGACCCTGGTAGTTCAATCTTTTACTCTGAACCGCCTCCTATTTCCGCTGAGGAAGAGTCCAGAGTGCCAAACACTGTTTGGGAAAGGTGGACTGAAGCCATTTTCCTAACTGAGACATAAATACAACAAGTACTATGTGTGTGTTTGTGCTATTTCATGTAACAACCATTGGAACAATGTTCATTATTGACTCTTAATACTGTCTGTTTAGAAATGATGAATTTTTAGCTCAGTTAACTAAAAAAGGAATTTAACATATGGACTATTTTGAATTATTTTAAATTGACTTAATTTCCTTTGGCATTTAAAACTAGAAATGCCTGAAACTTCAGGTTTAAAAGAAAATTATAATTTCTTTCTATATGGTGATCGAGGTATTGAAATGTAACAGTTTAGAAACTTAATTCACCTATACAAGTCACATTCACTCATATTTTATTTCAGAATATACAGTTGATTTATCTTAATTCTCCTTTAAATGAAAAATAAATGACAGTAAATTATATTACTCCTATAATCCTAACACTCAGGAGGATTACCAGTTTGAGTTCAACTTAGTCTTCAACAATATTTTATCAGGGTGAAGTAAGAATGTGGGTCTTAGGGCATAGCTTCTGTGGACTGCCTCCCCAGAATTACCAAAGCAACAGCAAACACTCCCAGCATAAATGTCCTGGTCCTTGTGAGCCAGGCACAGAGTAAGAGCAAAGATGCTGTGTAAGTGGAAGCTGTAGAAATTTTAGTTTTCAGAATTGAATAGTTTGTGGTGATGAAGGGATCATCATAATTTAGTGCATAGTCCTTATAGAAAATTAAAAAGTAGACTAAAACTCATAAAGTACTTTTCACCTAAAGTCATTCTAGAATATCAAAAGACTTTTGGCCGGAAGTACAAACATGTGCTACCTGTTGTTTTCATTACTCAAATTGCAGGTTCCTTAAATTTAGAAGTCCAAGATCTCATGAAACATTGTTACAGTGTAATCCAGATTACTGCTACTACTACCAGTGCTGCTGCTACTACTTTTACTACTACTTCTTCTTCCCCCCCTTTTTGTTGTTGTTGTTAATGAGTGTTTTGCTTGCATATATATCTGTGTAAACTTTGGGTGCCTGTACCATGGAGGCCAGAAAATGGTATTGAAATTCCTGGAATTGGAGTTAAAAGATAGCTGTGAGCTACCATGTGGGTGCTGGGAACTGAATCTGGGTCCCCTGAAATGGCAGCCAGTACTCTTGACTTCTGAGCCATCTCTCCAACCCCCGGTCTTTATAGCATTGCAGTCAGTAAAGTGCCTGCCATGCAGGCATGAAGATAGGAGTTCAGATCCCCAGCACTCACATAGAAGCTGGGTGTCATAGTGGTGCATAACCCTACTCCTGGGGTCAGTGAAGACAAACAGATCCTTGGAGCTCACTTCCAGCCAATCTGGCTTATCCGTGAGCTCCAGGCTCAGTGAGAGACCCTGTCTCAAACACTAAAGCGGAGAGCAGTAGGGGAGGACACTTGGCATTGACCTCTAGCATGTACATGCACAAGCGTCATATGCATACCCATTCACATGTACATGTACACTACCCACAGAAAAATAAATAAAAGTCACAGAGAGCAGGAGATACTGTTGCTACAGTGTTTCTTGTGAAGTCTTTGACCACTCCAAATCTAGTTACGCACTTACTAGCAATGTGACTCAGTGCCTGTCTCTGTGACTGAATGGGATCATCTGTACGTGCTCTTAAGGCTTGAGCTGTCCCTCCAGCCTCACAGGCCAGACTTATAAACAAGATTCCTACTCAGACTTAACAATCTAACTTTACTATCTGCTTCCTTGGAGTTGCCAAAAAGTGGCCTGTCCTTTCTCCCTTTGCTTTTGTCTGTTTTTCCTGCAGAAAGTTCTCTGCCTTCCTGAGACACACCTGAGTGCTCAGCCATCCTGTGTGCTCAGCCAGCATGCCACCCCTCAACAGTTACTGCCATCTGTACCACAGAAATTGGGAAAAGCTTTGTGTTTGTTTTTAAAACGTCTCACCATGCAGCCCCAGGCTAGCTTCAGAATCAGAGTCCTTCTGCCTCCTCTTCAAGAATACTGGTATTATAAGCATGTATCACCTCATTAAAGTGCCTAGTCCTATTTCAATTTTCCTTTTTTCCCCCCCTTATAGTGGACATTTGGGAGCAATAAAAATAAGAAGAAAGGAAAAGCCAGAAAAATAGAGAAGAAAGGAACCATGAAGAAACAAGCCAACAAAACTGCCTCCTCAGGCAGTTCAGACAAAGACAGTTCAGCTGAGAGCTCAGCTCCTGAGGAAGGTGAGCTCAGCACCCAGCCCAGGTTGAGGCTGTGAGGACGGGAGGAGGAGCCTGGCTGACAGCTGGGCCTCTGCTGTTAGAGCTGGGGACTTTAGATGTTTCCAGTGACCATGGGTCTGTACTACCAACGTCCTGGCTAGGCTGCTGGAGCCTGACCATAAATGCCCCCTGCATTAGTCTCCTCTCAGTCCTAGGGGCCTTCTCTTCCTTTTTCTGGGTAATTCATGGTCTGACTGAAAGGAAATCTTTGAAATAGATACCAGATCCCATAGGAAATATTCTTCCATAAAGACAGTTCAGAAATTTTGCTGCTTTTGTCAATACTAATTTGACAGCTGAACTTGTTCCAGGACTAGAATGGCAAACTATTTTCTTGGCAAAAAAAAAAAAAGCCTTGCCTGGTTTTAAGCCCATGTCCATTCCATGACTCAAACAAATTCTGGTATAACTGAAGATTTAATATCCATTAGTTATATATGCTGTCTTTTTGGTTTTGGTTTTGGTTTTTTGCTATTCAGGTCAAACTGGCCTTGTATTCTCTATATAGTCCTGGTTAGCCTTGAAGTGGTGATCCTTCTGTCTCAAATGTCTGAGTCTGAGAAAAGTAAAAAAGAATACAGAACTCTCAAAATCCACTGGATGGGCTTGAGTTTGTGCGGAACAAGATGTTTATGTGGTCTGAAAGCATCACTTAGTACACAGTAGCCTTTATACAGGGGAATCTGGGAATAATATTTAACCACCTGATGATCCAAATTACCAGTGCCAGTAGCCACAGACAGATGCCAGGCACTCCTGCTGTGACACTAAAAGGGAAGGTAGAGTTGCCTGGGGGAGAGGAGAAAACAGCAGCACCTAGGTCTGGCAGGGTCCCTTAGTCAGGACTGGCACAGTGAGGAGGAGGGGCGAAGGTGACACTTTTAAAGGGGATTGGACTGTAGCTTGGTGGAAGCCCACTTGTCTATCATGCTCAGAGTCCTGAATTTGATCCCCAGCACCATAAGGTGGAGGCAGCAAAGGACATAAATCACTTTTGGAATATGCTTGCCAAATTCATAATCTAAATTCTTTATTGACAGAACAAGCCAACTAAACTATATAAACATGAATAAAATAAAACTCTTATTTAAAATTTCTCAAATGAAGAATTATTAATTTATAAAGCATACAGGCTGAGGTGGAGAGATGGTTCCGTTGTTAGGAGCATGTACACTCTTACAGAAGACCTAAGTTAGGTTTACGGTAAACCAGGAGCACCTGTGACACTAGCGCCAAGAGAATTTGGTACTCGGCCTCTGAAGGCCCTGCACTCATACACAGACACATGCACACATGCACACATATATACAAAGAATAAATAAAAAAGAGGGCTGCAGAGGTGCTTCAGTGGTTAGGAGCACTGAACTGCTTTTCCAGAGGACCCCTGTTCAATTCCCAGCACCCACATGGCAGCTCACAACTGGCTATAATTCCAAGATCTGAAACCGCATAGATATGCGTGCAGGCAAAACACCAGTGCACATAAAGTAAAAATAAAAATAAATTTTTTTTCAAGATAGGGTTTCTTTCTTTGTGTAGCTTTGGAGCCTGCCCTGGAACTTGCTTTATAGACCAGGTTGGCCTGGAACTCACAGAGATCCACCTGCCTCTGCCTCCTGAGTCCTGGGATTAAAGGCGTGTGCCACCATTGCCCAGCTAAAATAAATTATTAAAAAATAATAGTAATAAAGTTTTAAAAGTTTGCAGGTTTATTCACTCATGAATATAAAGACTGAGATGTTCAAGACAGAGCATTCCCCTTTTGGTACAGCCTTTTGTTGATAGAATCCAGAGGTAGGTAAGGTGTGGTAGTACATACTGTCAGTCGTAACACTTGTGGGACAGAAGCAGAACAGCCTGATCTATGCAGAGAGTTCCAGGCCAGCCAGGGCTGCACAGTGATTGGGGTTAACTTTTCCTGTTGCTGTAATAAAATAAGGGAGAAAAGATTTGTTTTGACTTACAAATTTTGGGGAATAGCCATCATGGCAGGAAAGGCACAGTGACCGGAGTCTGAGGCAGCTACTGCATTCCTCCTGCCTGAGGCAGCTGCTGCACTCCTCCTGCTGTCAGAAAGCAGAGAGAGAGATGAGTGCTGGCCCATAGCTCTCTTCCTTTGTTTTGTGCATCCAGGACTTAAATCCAGGAAGTGGTGCCACTCACTTTTAGAGTTGGATTTTCCCACCTCGGTTAACCTACTCAAGACATCCCTTCACACCGGCGTTGGTGGTGCACGCCTTTAATCCCAGGACTCAAGAGGCAGAGGCAGGTGGATCTCTGTGAGTTGAAGCCGACCTGGTCTACAGAGCGAGTGCTAGGATAGGCTGAAAAGCTACACAGAGAAATCCTGTCTCCAAACAAAGCAAAACGAAAAGATATCCCCTCACAGGCAGGCCTGAGGCTGATCTCCTGTCTAGATCTAGTCAGGCTGACAGTCTTCACCATCACACAGAGTTCTCTTAAATGATATAGCAGGCTTCAATTCTTCAAAACTGTGATGGCATTGAAAGACACAACTGATCCAAGCTTGGTGGTACACCCCTGTAGTCTCAGCTGCTCTGGAGGCTGAGGTGTTACACTCACATGAACTCAGAATTTGGGGGCCAGTCTAGACAACATAGTTAGCTTCCAGCTCAAAACAAAATTGGGCTTGCTAGATGACTCAGATGATCAAGATGCTTGCCTCCAAACCTGAGAACTGAGTTTCTGATACCTGGGACCCCAGAGGGTAGGAGATCATTGACTCCAAAGGTTGTCCTCATGAGCCCATGCATGCATACACACACTAAATAAGTAAATGTAATAAAAAATTAGTTGATCAAAAATTAAGAAATAGCTGGGCATTGGTAGCACACACCTTTTAATCCCAGCACTCAGGAGGCAGAGGCAGGTGGATCTCTGAGTTTGAGGCAAGCCTGGTCTACAGAGAGTTCCACGACAGCCTCCAAAACAATACAGAGAAACCCTGTCCCGAAAAACCAAAAAAAAAAAAAAAAAAAAAAAAAAGAAGAAGAAGAAATAAACTGGACATTGGTGATGAACACTAATCCCAGCACTTGGGAGGCAGAGTCAGGTGGAGTTCTAGGAGTTCAAGGCCAGGTTGGTCTATAGAGTGAATGCCAGGACAGGCTCCAAATCTACACAGAGAAACGATGTCTCAAAACAAAACAAAGCAAAGCAAAACAAAAAGCAAGAAAAGAAATAGACAGGCTAATTCTCATTATAAGATACTGGAGAGAGGTGTAAAGTGTTTTTTTGTTTGTTTTTTGTTTTTTTTGTTTTTTTTTGTTTTTTTTGTGGTTTTTCAAGACAGGGTTTCTCTGTAGCTTTGGAGGCTGTCCTGGAACTCACTTTGTAGACTAGGCTGGCTTCGAACTCACAGAGATCCGCCTGCCTCTGCCTCCCGAGTGCTGGGATTAAAGGCGTGCGCCACCAACGCCCTGCGAGGTGTAAAGTTTTATAGGCAGTGTTAACAAGTAAATATTAAGAGTATGAAAGTCAACCTAGTCCTTTTGTTTGTTTGTTTTACTTAGTTTTTTGAGACAGGATTTCCCTGTGTAGCCCTGACTGTCCTGGAACTCGTTCTGTAGACCAGGCTGGCCTCTGCCTCCTGGGTGCTGGGTTAGAGTTGTGCATCACCATGCAGTGCTATTCTTACAGGTTGTTGTTTGTTTGTTTGTTTGTTTTTTGGTTTTTCGAGACAGGGTTTCTCTGTATTGTTTTGGAGCCTGTCCTCGAACTCACTCGGTAACCAGGCTGGTCTCGAACTCGTAGAGATCTGCCTGCCTCTGCCTCCCGAGTGCTGGATTAAAGGCGTGTGCCACCACCGCCCGGCTTACAGGTTGTGTTTATAGGTCTGTAATTTTTTCAAAGTAATAAAGTTGAGTTGAAAGATGAGTATGGTGGGTGTCATGGGCCTATAAACCTAAAACTCAGGGGCAGAAGCAGGAAGAGCTTGAAGATGTCTTGTGCTGCATAGCAAAACCCTGCCTGCCTCAAAAAGAAAGGATGTGGTATTTTATTTTTCCAGCCTGAATTTCCTAAATCTGTTTGCATTTACCAAAGGCAGGTCAAGGAGACACCCCAAATGAATAGAAGTGGCTGCGTGCCACTTCATCCAGGAGAGCCAAGAGGGGTCACCACAATGTAGTGTGGACTTAGGTCGGTCCTTTGTTGCAGGTGAAGTGTCAGATTCTGACAGCAACAGCTCCTCGTCCAGTTCAGATTCAGACTCCTCGTCAGAAGATGAAGAGTTCCATGATGGCTATGGAGAGGATCTTATGGGAGATGAGGAAGACAGGGCCCGACTAGAGCAGATGACGGAGAAGGAGAGGGAGCAGGAGCTCTTCAACCGCATAGAAAAGAGGGAGGTGTTGAAGAGAAGGTAAGGCTGTCTCCATCCTGTGTGCTCAGTTAGTTCACAATTTAAGGTTATTTACAGCTTCACAGTGGTGTGAGGCTATAACCATATAAATATTCTATTTTTCTCATTCATTACAATCTTTGGTAAGTTACATGAGATACCAAACACTTCATCTTTGTGAAAGATAGTTTTGCCAAACTACAATAACTAAGATTTTGAGGACTGACAAGACAGCTCAGTGGGTAAAAGCAGTTGCTGCCAAGTTTGATGACCTGAGTTCAATCCCCAGATGCCATGTGATGGAAGAAAACTGGCCCCCAAAAGTTGTTCTCTGACTGCCACTTTTTGTCAAGGCATGTGTACGTTCTCCCCACCACAAAATAAATAAATAAATAAATAAATAAATAAATAAATAAATAAATAAATAAATAAATAAAACTAAAAGATTCTGAGCATGCTTGAGTCAGGGAGGCTATTTGGATTGGGTGTAATAATGCATTTTCAGCTGTGAGTGTTTCAAATCCTGGGAGGTTGAGATGCGGTCCTTACTAAACTGAAGGGAATCTGTTCATAGGAGTGGACAATTGGAAATAGGATTGTTAATACAGTGTAAACCAAAGAGTCTACTCAAGGTCAGCATTACTAGTAGGTGTTACCCAGTAGGTTTTTCATTAGTTTGTGGTTCTGGTGGTAGAATCTAGGGCCTCAGGCATACTAAGCAAGATTTCTACTACTGAATTGTGTCCCTCTTTTGATTTTTATTTTGAGACAAGTTTTTATTGGATATAATGGCACATGATGTTAATCCCAGCACTTAGGAGGCCAGCCTCGTCTACATGGTGACTTCCAGAACAGCCAGAGCTACATAGTGAGACCATGTCTCAAAAAAACAAAGCGTACAAAGTAAAGAAAATGTAATTAATTTTTTACTTACTTACTTAGTTATGGTTTTTTGAGGCAGGGTTTCTCTTTGTAGCCCTGACTGCCCTGGAACTCACTTTATAGACCAGACTGGTCTCTGCCTACTGAGTGCTGGAATTAAAAGCAGGTGCCACTACCACTCACTGTAATTTTTTTTTTCTCGAGACAGGGTTTCTCTGTGGCTTTGGAGGCTGTCCTGGAACTCACTTGGTAGTCTAGGCTGGTCTCGAACTCACAGAGATCCGCCTGCCTCTGCCTCCCGAGTGCTGGGATTAAAGGTGTGCGCCACCAACGCCCGGCTTTAGTTTTTTTTTTTAATGAAAAATAAAGTAAGTTTAAGTTAAAAAAAGAATATATATACATATATATATAGTAAGTTTATTTAATTTCTACCAGACAAAAACTATTGAGAAAGTCAAAATCTTGTCTTGATTTTTATATTGTATATATATGTATATGTTTGTTGTATAACATGTCTATGTGTGCACATGAAAGTCAGAAGAGGATGTCAGGTGTCTTGTATTCTGCTTGTTCATTTAAGTCAGGATTTATCCTGGAACCTGGGACTTTGGTTTTCTTGGCGAAGCTGGAAGCAAGCAAGCTCCACTGATCATCCTGTCTCCATCCCCTTAGAGCTGGAATTAGAGAAATGTGTAGGCTGCCTGGTTTGTTATGTGGATGCTGGGATCAGAACTCTGTATCTCATGGTTGTGTAGCAGCTCTTTTAATCACTGAGTCATCTCTCCAGCTCCTGAATTTAGATGTCAGTTTATTAATTAGCAAAAGTAATGTGAGCCAATTGTGGTAGCAAGGGCCTGTAATCCCAGCACTTAGGAGGCCAAGGCAGGAGTATTGCTCCAAAATGAAACTGTCGTAAATAAAACAAAAAGCTGAAGTGTTGGGCTGGTGATTGGCTCAGTGTAAATTGCTTGGCTGGCTTCCCCAAGACTCAGGCTCAGTTACCAGCACTGGTGTGTGAGCTGAAGTGTTTCATCAGAAGCTGCTTCAGACTCTGGGCAAGAGTTCTCTCTCCCTCCCAAAAAGATCAAAGTAAATTTGGCTTTTGTCTCACGTAACAGAGTTTGGGAACTAGCTTCCTTTCCTGTCTACATAGTATCTTGAAAGGAAAATTGAAGCACCTTGGCAATTAGTGCATTTCTTCAGGGAGCCTGCTTATCCCTTCTGGAGACCATATTTAAGTGTGTTGAGTTATCCTAGACAAGAATGTTGGACTTTCAGTCAGCGTAAGTGTTAGGCATTCGTTTTCAGTGTGAATGTCTTTTTGAGGTAACCTATATTACAAAAAAACAGGATTTGAAAGGAGTTGTGGGTGAGGAAAAAGTTTGATTTTCTCAACTGTGGAGATCATGAGAGTTTGACAAAAAAAATCCAATATCATAAATGTTGAGAGTAATTTGCCACAAACTTCACATGAGTTTTATTTTTATTGATTTACTTTTGAAACAGGGTCTCACTGTGTATCTCTGGATAGCCTAGAACCTAGTATCTAGAACTCAGAGATCACCTGCCTCTGCCTCTTGAGTGCTGGGATTAAAAGCTTGTGTCACCATACACAATGGGTTTTATCTTTTTAGGGGAGGAGAGGAGCTGGGGATCAAACCCAGACAGTTTTTCTCATGCAAGGGAAGTATGCTATCACTGAGCCCCTTGTTTAAGTTTTTCCCCTAAGAAGCAGTTGACATTCAGGGACATTTTTTAGCAACTAGAAGAATGTTGGAAGGTGATGACAAAACTACTCAGAATCAGAAACACACCGTGCTCTATAGCTTATGTGTTTAGCTCTGGAGCAACACAGCATAGCCACTGAGAAAATCTCTTCTTTTGTTGTTGGTGGTGTTGTTTTCTCAAGCTTTAATTTTGTTGTTTTCCTAAGGTTTAATCTTGGTTTTTTTGGTTTTGGTTTTTTGTTGTTTGTTTGTTTTTGGTGTTTCCAGACAGGGTTTCTCTGTGTAGCAGTAGACTGTGTCCTGGAACTCACTCTGTAGATCAGGTGACTTCAAACTCACAGAGATTCAACTGCCTCTGCCTCCTGAGTGCTAGGATTAAAGGTATGCACTACCACCACCCACTGGCCTTTTTTTTTTTTTAAATCATTTTTAAAATTTAATTTTGTATGTGGATGTTTTGCTTACATGTAAGTCTGTATACATACAGTGTGTGTGCCTGGGGCCTGCAAAGGCTAGAAGAGGGCATCAGATCACTTGGAACCAGAGTTATAAATCTCTATCAGCTACCATATGTACTCTGATAATCCAACTCAGGTCCTCTGGAAGCTCAGCCTGTGCTACTAAACTTTGAGGAGCCCTCTTTCCAAACTTTAGAGACAGAATCTTGCTGTGTTGTCCTGGTACCCTGAGCTCAAATAGTCCATCCACCTCAGCACCCAACCTCTTAGTGGGACAGAGGTATATGCATTTGCTCAGCTTCACTTAGCATGCTTTAAATTAATCCATGTAGCACATATTGGCATTTCATTCCTTGTTAGAACTGATTAGCATTCCATTATAAGTGTATACTATAGTTTGTGAATTTATTCAATTACCATTAAAGTTGTTCCTGCTTTTTTTCTACTATGAAAAATGCTGTTATACAAGTTGATATTCAAATATTTAGGTGCCTATTTTCAGTTAATTTGGGTGTGTTCTGCTGCATGTTTGATACACAATTTTTTCTTTATTGACAGAGTCTCAGGTATCCCAAGCAGGTCTCAAACTTATTATATACCTGAGGATGACCTTGAACTCTGATCTCAATATTTTCTCTCAAGTCTATTCCAACTTTATGCTTTTGAATACTTTGGGTTTTTTTTTGTTTGTTTGTTTGTTTAAGTTTAGTTTGTATGTGTGGCTGTTCTGCCTGTCTGTCTGTGTACCTCAGGCATACTTGGTGCCCAAGCCAGAAGAGGGCATCAGACTCCCTGAAGCTACAGACAAATGTGAGCTGCCGTGTGGCTGGGTATTGGTAGTGGAGCCTGGGTCCACTGGATGAGCAGACTGTGCTCTAAATTATTGAGCCTTCTCTCTAGCCACACTGTCAACAATTTTAATGTGCTTACGATACATTGGAGTTTCTTTCAGGAAGCCAAGAAATATTTTTGTGTGTCTTAAGACGCATGTTGTAAAATGTTTTACTCCTTTCCTTACTTCCTGTCTCCTAGCCAAATAGGAGCCGGCCTTTACTTTTGTTTGTTTGTTTGTTTGTTTGTTTTGTTTTTCGAGACAGGGTTTCTCTGTGGCTTTGGAGGCTGTCCTAGAACTAGCTATTGTAGACCAGGCTGGCCTGGAACTCACAGAGATCCTCCTACCTCCGCCTCCTGAGTGCTGGGATTAAAGGCTTGCGCCGCCACCACCCGGCTTCTTATATTTTATTGTTTTTTAAAGACTAAATATCTTTTCACCAGGTTTGAAATTAAGAAAAAACTAAAAACAGCCAAAAAGAAAGAAAAGAAAGAAAAAAAGAAAAAGCAGGAAGAAGAACAAGAAAAGAAAAAGCTGACTCAGATTCAAGAATCTCAGGTAAGAGGCCATCCGCAAGTGTACCTGAGGGTGTGGTGAGCGTTGTGAGAGACAGCACTGTTAGCCTAGGTTAGTCAATGCAGAGAATTTCAGCATCCTCACCCTGGGTCTCATTAGTCTCTGAACTCTCTCACCATCTACTACACTGATGAACTCCTTAGGACTTGTTCACTCAAGTCTGGCTAAATAGGAGCCCACTAGAGTGAGCATCCCTAAAGGGTAAGTTGATAAACTTCCTTTCCTAGATAACCAGCTTGATTCTGTTTACTGAGACATGTGTCACCTCTGCATTTGAAGTAACATATAAAGAGGATCATAATATAGAGTGCCTTCCAGGAAGAATTCACTCTGATAATTCATTAATTTTTTATTTTATTTTGTGTGTGATAGATAGGGTCTCGCTATGTAGCCTTGGCTATCCTGGAACTTGATACATAGACCAAGCTGAACTCCTGAGTGCTGGGATTTATAGGAGTGCACCACTCCACCCAGCCTGGTGATATTTTTTTTTTCATTTATTTGTTTGTTTGTTTATTTTTAGGTTTTTAAAGACAGGGTTTCCCTGTGTAGCTTTGGAGCCTGTCCTGGAATGCTCTGTAGACCAGGATGGCCCAGCCTGATAATTCTTAAGTTTTCTATTAGGCAGGTAAAAAGGGGATTAGTTTTACTTCTGCACCCTCTTTGTCCACAGGATTCCTTCTCTTAGCCAATTTTCTGTATTGTTTTGTGTTTTTAAGACTGGGTCTTAATATTTAGCTCTGGCTGTCCAGGAACTCACTCTGTAGACCAGACTGGTCTTGAACTCGGAGATCTACCGAGATCTCTCTGCCTCCTGAGTCTTGGAACTAAAGTCATGGACCACAATGCTCAGATAGGTTTTTAAGTTTGTACAGTCAGTAACTCGCAGGGTTGAAAGTGTTGGCTGTTGTCATAGAGAATCTTAGCAACACAATAAAAAGGGCAACCCCTGCATTCCTCCACAGGTAACTTCCCACAATAAAGAGCGGCGTTCCAAGCGGGATGAGAAACTGGATAAGAAATCTCAAGCCATGGAGGAGCTAAAAGCAGAAAGAGAGAAACGGAAAAACAGAACAGGTAAGTGGAGAAATCAATGTTGACGTGTTTTCCCTTTTAGCTCTATAGTTTATGGAAGCTTCCAGATATAATGGCAATAATATGATGATCATCTTCCCATTATTCAGTCTCTACTTATTTCATAGTCTTTTTTTTTTGTTGTTTTGTTTTGTTTTGTTTTTTGAGACAGGGTTTCTCTGTATTGTTTTGGAGGCTGTCCTGGAACTCGCTCTGTAGACCAGGCTGGTTTCGAACTCACAGAGATCCGCCTGCCTCTGCCTCCCAAGTGCTGGGATAAAAGGCGTGTGCCACCAATGCCCGGCTTCATAGTCTTTCTTGTTAATCTATATTCCCTTTTTCCATTCAGTAATATCGAAGTGAATACCAACATCACCATGTTTTAACAATAATAATTCAACATCTCTAGAGACAAAAGCCCCAGTGTTATTTCTTTTTGTAGGTGCTGGAGATAGAAGCCAGGGCCTCATGCATGTTAGTCAGGCCCTCTCCATCATGCTATATTCCCAGCTCCAGGACTCATTTGGGGGTTTGTTTTGTCTTCTTCTTCTTCTTCTTCTTCTTCTTCTTCTTCTTCTTCTTCTTCTTCTTCTTCTTCTTCTTCTTCTTCTTCTTCTCCTCCTCCTCCTCCTCCTCCTCCTCCTCCTCCTCCTCCTCCTCCTCCTCCTCCTCCTCCTCCTCCTCCTCCTCCTCCTCCTCCTCTTCCTCCTCCTCCTCCTCTTCTTCCTCCTCTTCCTCCTCCTCCTCCTCTTCCTCTTCTTCCTCTTCCTCCTTCTCTTCTTCCTCTTCCTCCTCTTTCTCTTCTTCTCTTCTTTTTTTTTTTTTTTTTTCTGTTTCTTGGGTGTATTTTTTGGAGCCTGTCCTGGAATTCACTCGAACTCACAGAGATCCACCTGCCTCTGCCTCCCGAGTGCTAGGATTAAAGGCGTGTGCCACCAACACCCCTCTTATTTTGTTTTCTTTATCTGAAAGCAGTGTCTCATAGCCCATGCTGGCCTTGGACTCACGGAGTAGTAGCTAAGGATAACCTTAACTTCTGATCCTACCTCTACCTTCTGAGTGCTGGGATTACAGGATTGTACCATTTGGCTCGGTCTCATAAATCTCATTTTGAACTTCTTTTTATTTATTTATGTATTTTATGTACATGGATGCTCTGTCTTCACGCACACCAGAAGAGGATATTAGATCTCATTATAGTTAGTTGTGAGCCACCATGTGGTTGCTGGGAATTGAACTCTAGACCTCTAAAAGATCAGCTAATGCTCTTAACAGCTGAACCATCTCTCCAGCCCCATGTTTTTTATTTTTGAGATAAGGTTTCCCTTTGTAGTCCTGGCTGGCCTGGTACTTGCTGTTTAGACTAGGCTGGCCTCTGCCTGCCTGTGCCTCTCATGTACTATAATTGAAGGTATTTGCCACCATGCCCTGTTAAACTTTTTTCTTTTAATTTAAATGTAATTTTTAAAGTCACTTCAAGATTATATTTCTGACTGTCTTGCCTGTGTGTATGTTTGTACCACATGTGTGCAGTACCACACTGTGGGAAACCTTAACAATGCATCAGCTCCCCTAAAACTGGAGATACAAACAGTTGCAAGCTACCCTGTGGGTACTGGGAACTGAACCAAGATCCCCTGTGAGAGTAGCAAATATTTTTAACTGCTGAGCCATCTCTCTGGCCTCTACACATAAAGGCTATACCATAAACATATGCATGCACACGCACACATCCATGTGGAGTAGCAGCACTGGAGGAGGCCTCCGTGGTTAAAAGTGTATCCTGTATAATCATGAATTGCTGTAGTTTGGATCTCAGCACCCTATAACAAGCAGGGCATTTTGCAAATGCCTAAAACTACAGTTCTGAGGAACCTAATGCTTTCTTGACCTCTGTACACAAGCAGGAGCATGAACCCCACCCACATACATGTATATAGACATACACATAAATAAACATTTTGGGGGGGTGTTTTGATTGTTTTGTTTTTTTGAGACAGGGTTTCTCTGTGTAAGACAGCCCTGGCTGTCCTAGAACTCACTTTGTAGACCAGGCTGGCTTTGAACTCATAGAGATCAGTCTGCCTCTGATTCCCAAGTGCTAGAATTAAAGGCATACATCACCACTGCCTGGATGTTTTAGTATTTTGAGATAGGGTTTCTTTGTGTAGCCCTGTCTGTCCTGGAACTCACCCTGTACATCAGGCTGGCCTCAAACTCAGAGATCCACTTACCTCTGCCTCTGGAGTGCTAGGATTAAAGGTCTAGAACTAGGTCTGTAGACCAGGCTGTCCTCTAACTCACAGAGATCCTCCTTCCTCTGCCTTCTGAGTGCTGGGATTAAAGGCGTGCACACCACCACGCAGCTAGGAATTTATTTTTAATATCTCTTTGAATTTATCCATGTTTTGTTTTAATCTGGTACAGCTGTTATTCTTCATATTCAATTAGTCAACCAGTTATGGACCCTTGACAGGATCCCAATACTGCTTTCTTCAAACCCTTCTCTCCCTTCCCTTTCCCTTTGTTAGTAAAATTCCTTCCCAGGAAGAGGCACAAGCAACATTTACTCCTCCCAAGGTTTCCAGGAGGCATGATCCCACCAGAGTTTACTCTGGAGAATCAGTGAGTTTATTGGGCATCCTTACAAATATGTTTGTGTTAGTCAGGGTTCTCTAAGAGTAACAACTTACAGAATGATTCTCTCCCTCTCTATGTGTGTGTATATATGTATGTATTTGTGCACGTGCGCACATGTACACACACACACACACACACACACACACACACACACACACAGGGGATTCATTAGAATGACTTGCAGACTATGGTTCAGTTAATCCAATGATGGCTGCCTGTGTATGAAAGGTTCAAGAATCCAGTAATTGTTCAATTTATCAGGCTAAATGTCTCAGCGGGTCTTCAGTATACACGGGAATCCTAAAGAAGTAGGCTCTAATGCCAGTGTTGGAGTGGACTTGCTAACAAGGGTGGGGGGAAGCAAGCAAAAAGAGAGGGCTTCCCTCTTTCTGACCTTTGTATAAGCTCCAGCAGAAGGTATGGCCCAGATTGGAGGCGGGTCTTCCCACCTCAAAGATCCAGTTAGAAAAGGATCTTCTCACTTCATATGATCCAGTTAAGAAAAAAAATCTCTCACAGGTGTGCCCAGACATTTTTCTGTTTTAATTTCAGATGTAGTCAAGTTGACAGAATAGCCAATACAATGGGAGAGGTAATATTACGGTGCCATGAGTGTTCCTCTCTCCAAAAGCTACATCCAGCAGAGATGAGGGCTTCCCTTAATAGATGGAGCAGCCCCACTCTTCTAGCCCCCACCCCTCACTCTCATACAATTCCTGAAGTCTCATACAATTAAGGCAGAGTTACAGCAGGTAGTAGGAATCTGCTGTATATTCTGGTGAGGGTCTTATGACACTCTCACCACCCCTCCCTGAGGGGATGTAAATAAGTCAAACCCAGCTAGGATAATCTCTTCACAAGGGAGTGAAGCTACACTCCAGAGATGGCTTTTGCTTGACTCAAAGGATAATCATGCACAATACCCTTTTCTTTGTCTTTTCCTGCCCAAGTCAGGGTTGGACTTTGTACATCTTAAGGCAAGTGTTTTATCATTGACCACAGCCTTTAGTCTTTTAGGAATGGTAGGATGCTGGGAATGGACCTAGGGTTTTGGACATGCCAATCGTGGATTCTGATATTAAGTAAGCCACATCCTTAGAGTGCCTCCAGCCCCTCCAGTCCGTATACTCTTGTTTTTTAGATTTGGAATTAGCTATTTCTCATAATAGCCCTTTCTTCTGAGAAAGGTAAAGAGACTACAGTCTGGGCAGAAGAATATTCATTCTACTGATTATTCCTTCCATTTCTGTGCCTTTTCAGTTTGTTTTTTGGATAACATCAAAAATCTAGGGCTAGGGAGAAGGCTTAGCAGTTAAGAGCACTGACAGCTCTTTCAGAGGCCCTGGGTTCAATTCACAACACCCATATGACTGCATGCAACCATTGTAATACCGCTTCTGGTGCCATCTTCTGGCCAGGCATGCACATGGTACATAGATGTACATGAAGACAAAACAGCCATACATATGAAATAAAATAATAATTTTGTTAAAATCAAAGAAATGGAAAAAGAAAAATCAAAGTAGTAAGGAGCTGAGCAGGGTAGTGCTCTCGGCAGACAGAGACAGGCAGATCTCTGTGAGTTTGAGGCCAGCCTGATGTATAGAGTGAGTTCTAGAACAGCCAGAGCTACACAGGTTCTTTTATCTGTGCTTCTGAACTATGGGCCTTGTCCTGCTTTCCTTTGAATTCAGTTAATTTGCTACAGTGTTGCAATGGTTTTAGGCATGCTTAGGTTTGTTGGTTTGTTTGAGACAGGGTCTGTAATACTATGCAGTCATAGTTGACCTTAAATTTGTAATTCTTGTGTTTCCACCTCCCGAGTGCTAGAATTACAGGTATATACCATCAGGCTAGCTAGGTTGTCAGTTTATTATAAAGGCTATTACAAAGGATACAGCTGAAGTGATTCATAGGTGGAACATTGCAAGGAAACTCCCCTATCTCTTTGGACAGGCTACCCTCCAGGAACTTCCCCTGGTTCGGCTACCCAGCTTTCCAGAGCCTATGCTATGGAAGGTTTTTGTTTTTAAGGCTTCATTACATAGGAAAGTTGAGCAAATCATTGGCCATTGGTAATCTGCTTAGTTCTTCAGCCCCTCTCCCCTCCCTAGAGAATCTGAGTCTCAGCTCTCTAATACTACCTTGGTCTTTCCAGGGACCAGACCCTGTTCTGAAGCTACCTATGGGCTTGCAGCCACCAGTCAACTCATTAGCATACTAAAAGACTATCACTTTGAAGATGCCATGGATTTTAGGAGTTGTGTGCCAGGAAAGGGAATGAAGATGTATTTCGTAATATCACACAAGGTATATTAAGGGAAATTCAGCTTCCACATCCTTCTCCTTGATGCCTTGCCCCCTCCCATAGTGAGCATCACTTAAATATTTCATATATATACAAGGGAATGGGGTATCACTCAGTTGGTAGGAACTTTGCTAGCAGTGCACAAAGCCCTGGGTTTATCTCCAGCAAATACTAACCAGGCATGATGATACACTTCTAATCCTAGCATTTGGCTGCAGTAGTTGATACAATAGAATCTGAGGTTGTCATTGGCCACCTAGCAAGTTCAAAGCCAGTTTAAGATGTATCAGACCCCTGTTTCTCTGTTTAGTTCCTGTCTTCTTTTTTTGTAATCATTAAGGCTGACAGACATGCTGTCTTCCATCACTCACCAGTGGGTAGCATACTATACATACATACATACATACATACCTTCTTTCCTTCCTTTCTTCCTTGTTGGTTTTGTATTCTGGAGGTTTTTCCTGGTTTGGGGTTTAGGATGGATTTTTTTATTGTTTGGGTTTTTTTTTAAAGGTTTATTTATTTTATGTATATGGCGTTCTATTTACATACAGAGACTACATGTAGGAAGAAGGCATCAGATCCCATTATAGATGGCTGTCAGCCACCATGTAATTACTGGGAATTGAACTCAGGACCTCTGGAAGAGCAGCTAGTGCTCTTAACCACTGAGCCATCTCTCTAGCCCCTTGTTTGGGTTTTTTAAGTACTAGAGAAAGAACCCTCTTGCATGTATATATATATGAGAACTTTTTTATTTATTTTGTGTTTGTATATATGGAGGCACATATATATGTGGAATTCAGAAGACATCTTTTGAGAGTTGATTCTCTCCTTTCGACATATGAATTCTAGGGATCAAACGCAGCTTGGCAGACTTGATGGCAAGTACCTTTTGAGCCACTTCCCCAGCCTTTTTTGTTTCGAGACAGGATCTTACTAAATTACCCACACTGGCCTTGAACTCAACTTCCTCCTGACTCAGCCTCCCAAGTAGCTGGGGGTATAAACAATTACCGACCACTACACCAGGCTCTACTTCCTTTCTTTGATATAGCTGCTAGAAGACTACCATTTCGTGAATTAAATTTCATTGCCGGGCAGGGGAATTCACAGCATTGACAAGACAGTCTCCATCACCAAGAGTAAAACCTTCATTAGAATAAAGCAACACTCATTTGTGTGTGCATGCTGTTCATACTACCTTCATGCTGAGCAGCTACGTAGTTAAAACAGTACACTGAGCCAGAAGCCTAGTGTTTGCACTGGCCCTTTAAAACTCACCTGTCACTCAGAAAGTCGTAGTGTCTCTCTTCCTTTTTAAATTATGTCTGTGTGCATGTTCCTTCATGTGCCAGAGGATGCCAGAGGGTGTACCAGATCCTCTGGAGCTAGAATTAGAGGTAGTTTTGAGCCCCTCATGTGGGTGCTGGAACCTAATCAGATCCTCTGGGAGAGCAGTAGTAATTCTTAATCATGAACTATCTCTCTAGCACATCTCTCCTTTTTGACTCATTTTTCACAGCTTTACCGAAATGGAGGTAGCACGAGTGATTGAGTGGTACTCCCATTTGTGAACATTGAGTTTGCTTTCATTCTTCTGCCATTACATAGAACTACAGATTCAAAACAAAGTTTTCCTTAAAGTCTAGGAAGAAAATAATGGCCCAATATAGTGATTTAAAAAAAGTTTTTGTTTGTTTGTTTGTTTTCAAGACAGGGTTTCTCTGTGGCTTTGGAGGCTGTCCTGGAACTCTTTTGTAGACCAGGCTGGCTTTGAACTCACAGGATCTGCCTGCCTCTGCCTCCCGAGTACTGGGATTAAAGGCGTGCGCCACCACCTGACCAGGAGAGTTTTGAGTTCACAGATAGCCTAGACTACATAGTAATATTATATCAAAAGTCAAACAATGCTGGTAGAATGGTCAGTGATGAAGAGTGCTTGTTCTTTTATTAGACATGAGTTCTGTTCCCAGCACATAGCTCAGGAGAGTCTCAAGTACCTGTGACTCCAGTTCCAGGGGATCTGACACTTTGTCCTCCTTGGGCACCTTTCACATAAGGGGCGGGAGAGAGGAAATGAGAATTAGGAGTTTTCTTCATTCTTTCCTGTCTAACTTCAAGTATCTTGAGTACAGTAAGACAACAAGGGAGCCAGCAAAATAGCTCAGCAGGTTAAAGGCATTTTCCCCTTGCCCCGAGGCTATGAGTTCAATTTCTAGAACCCACATGATGGAAGGAGAGGCCTGACTCCTGCATGTTGTCCTCTGACCTCCACATACATACATACATACATACATACATACATACATACATACATACATACAGTCATCAAAAGCCTTTTTTTTTAAAGGTTTGTTTATTTGTTTTATATACAGTGTTCTTTCTGCATGTGTCCCTGAAGGTCAGAAGAGGGCATGTGGTTGCTGGGAATTGAACTCAGGGCCTCTGGAAGAGCAGCTAGTGCTCTTAACCTCTAAGCCATCTCTCCAGCCCGAAAGCCTTTTCTTAAAGAGAACAGGGCCTGAACATATTGCTCACTGGTAGAGCACTTGCCTAGCATGTAAGAGTTCCTGCGTTCAATCCCCAGTATGTGGGGAGAGTTAGGGAATGTCACTGTGATTGGTATCCTTTCTACCACCTTATGACAACCTTCTGACTTTTGGGGGGTTTTTTGGTCTGTCTGTGGGACCTGATCTTGGTGCTTGAGTGTTTAGCTGTGGTTTACCTCAGTATGGCTCAGGTGATCACAGAGCAGTCTAGGAAGGGTAGACTGTCTGCTCAGGTTTTTTTTTTTTTTCTGTGTTCCAGTTCTTTTCAAAGATGAAAGATAGTCGACTTCTTGTTTGTGGAGAGTACATAGGTAGATGTTTCCTCTTTTGTTCTAGCTGAGCTCCTCGCCAAAAAACAGCCATTGAAAACTAGTGAGGTCTACTCTGACGATGAGGAGGAGGAAGATGATGACAAGTCCAGTGAGAAATCAGACCGTTCATCCCGAACGTCATCATCTGACGAGGAAGAAGAGTGAGTTGTGTCTATTTTCATCTAACAGAATACGTGGGGTGAAAGAGTTTATTCTGTGTTAAAGGTTCCATTGTTAAGGGAAGCCAAGGAAAGAACTTAACACAGAACAACAGAAAAATGCTGCTTATGTCTTGCTCAGTCTGGCTCTTGTCCAGCCAGCTCTTTCATGTAACCCAGGACTACCTGCCCAGGAATGGCACTGCCCACAGTGGCCTGAACCCTTCCACAGCGTTCATCAGCAAGAAGATGCCCCATAGACATGCCCACAGACCATTCTGATTAAATCAGACAATCCCCCAATTTTGTGTTCCTCTTCCCAGATGCGTCAAGTTGATGGCTACAATTAGCTGTCAAAGGAGGGTTCTTGGAAGAGAAGCTTAGTATAGGTACAAGGATTGCTTCTTTGACTTGATTCAATATCCTGGATGCTGCATTCATTTCCCTGCCTCTGGCTGCATCCACTGGACATTTTCTCTGGGCCTGGCAGATAGGAAGTGACTGCACATCACCTCCAACTAGCCTGCAGCTTCTTTTCTGGGCTGGAGCTTCAGTCAGGGCAGTGCACACTACTTTACATTACTGTTCTTGTCTGGTCCTTTATTTCGCCTGCTAAGTTGATCACATGCTGTTTGGGTAGTTACTGAGAACTTCTGGTGGTTTTGCTGTGCATACTGACTTTCTTTGTTTCTCATAGGAAAGAAGAAATCCCTCCAAAATCACAGCCAGTCTCCTTACCTGAGGAACTGAATCGAGTTCGATTGTCAAGGCATAAGCTAGAACGTTGGTGTCACATGCCCTTCTTTGCTAAAACGGTCACAGGCTGTTTTGTGCGGATTGGCATTGGAAACCACAATAGCAAGCCAGTTTACCGGGTTGGTATTCTTCCCTTGGACAGTTCTGCATATTTTAAATATAATGATTGTCTACTGGGAGTGGGAGCTGCTGAACAAATCTGTTATTCTTCTGCCACCATTTGACTGTATTAGTCAGCTTCCCTTATAACTAGAAAAAGTAGCCCACGCCTGTAATTCCAGCACTTATGAGCCTAGTTTGAGGATTGCTGTGAGTTTGAAGCTAGCCTGGGCTACAGAGTGAGAACCTTCCTCAAGAACAGAAAAGTCCAAGTATGGTAGCACAGACCTGTAATCCTAGCACTTGAGAGACAGAGGCAGGAGAATTGCCATAAGCATCCAGTCTTCAGAGGAAATTCTAGGCCCACCAGTGCCATTAAGACCCTGAGGGGCCAAGTGGTGGTGGCACTCTCTTTTCATCCCACCGTTTGGGAGGCACAGGCAGGCAGATCTCTGTGAGTTCAAGGCCAGCCTGATCTACAAATTGAGTTCCAGGACAGCTGGGGTACACAGAGAAACCCTGTCTTGAAAAACAAAAGACTCTGAGGGAGGCTGGGCACGACTTTAATCCTAGCACTTAGAAGGCAGAGGCAGGCAGGGTGAGATGGTTCAGTTCATAAAGGCACTTGTCACCAAATCTGACAGCTGAGTTTGATCCTTGAAACCAACACAGTTGGAGAGAACTAACTCTCACAAAAGTTATCTTCTGGCCTCCATAATGTGGCACATACATGCCTGCATTTAAGCATACACATACAAAATAAATGAGTAGAGTAAATTTTGGTTTTGTTTTTAAGGATGTCAGTCACTTACCTAGCATGTTCACACGCAGCAACAATGAAAAGAGAAGAAGAACTGACCTTTGACATCTCTATAAAGGGCCCCTCCAGACTAACTGCTTTTCTCCTGGACCTTGCTGGCCCTGAGCATAAGGCTTAGCAGCCTTAGCCATCTGAATTCTAAGCATGAGACAGGCCACCATGGGTTCCTCTTCTGTGTTTAGGTAGCATCAAAAGAATGGTGTGGAGAGCTTTAGAAGAGGCTTTTTAGTGGTATCTGTTCTTTCTCTTAGGTGGCTGAGATCACAGGTGTTGTGGAAACTGCCAAAGTTTACCAGCTGGGTGGTACCAGAACAAACAAAGGGCTGCAGCTACGGTAAGAGGCACTTCCTGAGCCAGGCAGGAAGATATATACCCAGCAATCCTAGCACTCCAGTGGCAGTAGCAGGAGGATCACTGCAAGTTCGAGGCCAGCCTGGTGTGCATGGCAAACTCATCTTCCTCACCTCCTCCCCTTGCTGTATAACCCAAGCTGGACACAAACTCATAATGCTGCCTCTGCTTCCAAGGGTTGGGATAACCTGTATGCCACCACACATACAGAGGTTAGCTCCCTTTGCAGGCACACTGCTTCTTGGGCTGTCATTGCCTCCAGTACGATGTTGGTAACATTGAGCACTAAGTGTGGTCCTCACAATGCACAAAGGAAGCTTGGGTCTGCATTTCTTAGAGAACAGTTACTGTCTCTGGAAGGGAACAAGACTGCAATGTGTTGGGGTGTACAGCACGACAGTAACCAGGTCCGTGAAACCTTCCTGCCAGAGCCAGAGACATTTTATTTGAGGACAGTCAGGAAACTTGCTTCCTTCTGATCCTTAACTCTCTAACTAGCCTCACCTTTGACAAGTAAGGTCAACTTTCTAGACTTACTTTCCTCTTCAGTGAAATGTCCTTTACCTGATCTACTCTGTGCCTAGCATTCTTCTTGACATTAGGAAAAAGGACATGACAAATGCACAATCCAAGATCCCATATCAGAAAGTATAAAAGGAATTTGCCAGGATCATGTAGCAGATAGCAAGTAACAGATATGCCTGTTGACTTGCCCAATTCTTGTCACCACAGTCTTTCCACTGCCCTCCCTAATCCTCGTCTCACAACCTCTCTTGTTTGCTTTTTTTTTAAAGTTTGGGGTCTGGCAAGGATAAAGGTACTTGCCTCCAAGATGATGACCCGAGTTCAGTCCCTGGAACCCATGTGGTGGAAGGAGGGAACTCACTCTTACAAGTTGTCCTCTGTGACAGTTGCTTGCAGTTATTAGCACACATACACAAATTTAATAAATTTGTTTTGTTTTGTTTTGTTTTAATGAGAGCTTGTTGAGGGGCTGGAGAGTTGACTCAGCGGTTAAGAGCACTGACTGCTCTTCTATAGGATCCCCATTCAATTCCCAGAACCCACATGGCAGCTTACACTCTCTCTAACTCCTGTTCCAAAGGATCCAATGCCCCCATACAGACATTCATGCAGGCAAAACACCAGTGCACATAAAATAAAAATAAGTTATTAAAAAAAAAGATCTGGAGAGGATGGCTCAGCTGTTAAGAGTACTTACTGCTCTCTTAGAGGGTCTGGATTTAGTTTCTGTACCTCCATGGTAGCTCATGACCACCTCTAACTATTTCTGGCCTCCCGAGGCACACACATAGATACTTGTGGATTTAAAGAAGTCAAAAAGAGCTGGTTGGACTAGTATCCAGAGAAATCTCTAAGAGGACAGAACTGAGTCCCTAGGCAGTGGTCAGTAGAATCACTGTTCTTCAGGTCATCCCAGAACTGTGCAGGAGTGTAGGCTGAGACTGATGGGCTCTGCGGGGTTTTATGATAAACAGACTTCTGAAGCACTTGCCAGGCGTCCTTGGTTTCCACTGCTAGTTTTGTAAGCTCAGTCCTGGTTACCCATTGAAATGGTCCCTGGGAGGTTCGTTTTGTGTCTGGACTTAGTAAGGAGAGTTGGTGCTTTAGCGGTACAGTTTTTATGTCTCCTTGGTAATTCAGAAGGTAGCCAGAATTGAGACTTACAGACACAGATAACATACACAGTCAGCATACACATTCTTAGAGATGCTGTCTCTTTTTTATGTAGGCACGGCAATGACCAACGAGTGTTCCGCCTAGAGTTTGTGTCGAACCAAGAATTCACGGAAAGTGAATTCATGAAGTGGAAAGAAGCGGTAAGTGGCGAGACTGCTAGCAGTTGTTTGTAAACATGTAATTTCCTAAACCCCTTACTGACAGCTTTTTTATCACATTTTGCTCCAGATGTTTTCTGCTGGCATGCAGTTGCCCACTCTAGATGAAATCAATAAAAAGGAATTATCTATTAAAGACGCTCTCAATTATAAATTCAATGATCAGGACATTGAGGAGGTAAGAAACCTGAATCAGGGCTTGGGTTCTTTAAGAACCAGTTTGGAAGCCTGGTGGTGGTGGCACATGCCTTTAGTCCCAGCACTCGGGAGGTAGAGGCAGGCAGATCTCTGTGAGTTCGAGGCCAGCCTGATCTACAAGAGCTTGTTCCAGGACAGGCTCCAAAGCTACAGAGAAACACTGTCTCAAAAAACAAAACAAAAAAAAAGAACCAGTTTGGAGAAGATCCAGCTTGTCTTGACATTTTCTGTGATATGTGAAACTAAAGGATGCCTAATGTTGATATCTTGTTATTTATACTTTCTGAAGCCTTCCCTATACATTCTCATCTATAGTGAGACTACACAGACTCAAGTCTATTAGGATGTGTATTCCCCTAGGCCTTGTTCTTCTAGAATTTTCTTTCTCCAAAACATTTTGGTAAACTTCTTGGATCTCTATTCTCTTGGACAGTGGCTAGCCTTGCAGTTCCAGGCCTTTGTGCTACTGCTGCTGTTTATTGATGCATGCTCCTTCAGACTGTCCCAGAATCTCTGTGGACCCCAGAAGCAGCACACCCTCTGGGACGTGACACTACTATAGGATAAGCAGTCCCCCTTTAACTAGCAGCTTACCTCCTAACCAGGCTCACTGAGCCCATCTACACAAGTAGTTTAGGAATACCTCACTGCTGGTGTCTCCTCTCTGGTACAGATTGTAAAAGAGAAGGAGAGGTTCAGAAAAGCTCCACCAAACTATGCTATGAAGAAGACTCAGCTGCTAAAGGAAAAGGTAGGACTTATGCTCGAGCTCCTTTGCTTGTTAAGATGGAAAAATCACACTCTGCTGCCAAGTCAGTGATAGCAGGATGGGGAGAGCATGCTGGGTTCTGTGATAAGCAAAATGGTACTCTTGATACCCAGGCAGCTTTCCTTCTTGTAAGTTAAGTCGATCTTGTTTTTCCATTTTCCTTAGTTTCTTATGCCTTTGTTTTGTTTTACTATGAAACCCCACTATGGCAAGTGTTTTTCATTCCATCCATCAAAATAGGGTGGACCTAGTTATGGAAATTTAGCCATGTGGGCCTATATTCAAAGGTTAATTAATGTTGCATCATTACTATCTGGGCTCCTAGAGCCAGGTAACTGATGGGAAGATAGGTGTTCCTACTGTGTGTGGGGGGGGGATGACCCCTTGACTTTGTAAAGTACTTTTTTTCCCCACTATTTCTTCACATTTCCTATCATTGGTTAATCATGTGAGGTGCTTACCTGTGCTGTGTGAGATATTTAATAAAGAGCCAGTAGCAGCCAAGAGCTCACATGTATCTGTGTATGCAGGCCATGGCTGAGGACATGGGAGATCAGGACAAAGCCAAACAAATCCAAGACCAGCTAAACGAGCTGGAAGAGCGGGCGGAAGCCCTGGACCGCCAGCGGACTAAGAACATATCTGCTATCAGGTGTGACCCTCTTTTGATAAGGACTCTGTCCTTGGCTGGCCTGTAGCCTTGTACTTTCAGTGCTCCACAGACCCCACAGGTCCCAAGCTGCCCCACCTCTCACAGCCCACTGACGCACCCCTCTTACTTTATAGCTACATCAACCAGCGGAATCGGGAGTGGAACATTGTGGAGTCTGAGAAGGCTCTGGTGGTGAGTTTTAAACTTCACATGGATTACTAAAAAACTCCAGTAAAATGATAGGAGTTCCAGCATGATGGCACACATCTGTACTATCAACCAGCATTTGGGAGGTGGCAGCAGGAGGGTCAGTGTTCAAGGCCAGCCTCAACTGCAATACTGTAAAAGTCAGGTCTAGTGAAATGACTTAAGCATGTAAAAATGCTTGCTATGCAAGCTTGGTGCCCTGAATTCAAGCCCTAGAGCCCACATAGAGGTGGAAGGAGGGAACCAACTCTGCAAACGTATCCTTTGACCTCCACACATATCATGGCAGGCACGCACCTCCCCACAGATAACACAGATAGGTTAAACAAAAATTATTTTTTGTATATTATCCATATCTGGTTTTAAATTATTAAAATAACATGTACTTTTAGCATGAGTTCACTCTCTGCTTCATATCTGCTCTTAGCATTTTTAACATATGATACAAAATAACAGTTTTCTGACCTGTTCTGCCCTTATATTCATTTTTATCTTTGGGGTTGTTGATTGTGTATCTATTTTGTTGTGTGTGTGGGGTAGTGTCCTTGCTCCTGTATCTATTCTGTTGGGGGAAGATTTGTTTCTTGCTCCTGTATCTGTTTTGTTGGGGAAGGGGGTTGGTTCTTGCTCCTGTATCTCCTTTGTTGGGGGTGGAGGGTTTCTTGGTCCTGTATCTGATTTATGGGGGGGGGTGGGGGGGGTGGGGAGCGGGCTTGCTCCTATAAAAATAGCAGGAGGTTTGGTTCTTGGGCCTGTATCTATTGGGGGGTATTGTTATTCCTGTATCTATCTTGTTGGGGGCAGATTTGGTCCTTGTTCCTCTATCTATTCTGTTGGGGGTAGTTTTGTTCTTGTTCTGCAGTACTCAGCCTTGAACTCAGGCCTTATGTGTGCTAGACAATTGCTTTATCACTGAAAGGACAGACAGCTTTTTAATTTTTTCCTAGTTCCTTGCAAAGATGTTATTTATATGTAAGCTTAGGACAAAAGGAAGGAGGGGGAGGAGATCTAATGCATGTTTTCTGTTTTAGGCTGAAAGTCACAACATGAAAAACCAGCAGATGGATCCCTTTACTAGGCGGCAGTGCAAACCCACCATCGTGTCCAATGTGAGCTCCTGAAGAGAATGTTTTTAGTTGGGACCTAGATTCTAGGACATAGAATGAATTCCATTAGGAAATTAATAGAGAAGTTAAAAATAATGTTTTTCTAGCTGGGATTTGCTTGCCTTGAGCTTGGGTCTGGATTCTTCCTTTTTTATCTTGCTATCGGGCATTCAGGTAGTGAAAACCCAGGAGTTAACCCTCTGTATTAGGGTGTATTTTTCAGTGCGGCAGATGTTAGCATGGGACGAGTCTCTGATTCACAATGCTTGGGACTAGAAACATTCCAGAGCTCGGGCATCTTTAGACTTGGAAATATTTGCAGTATCTATAGAGATACCTTGGTGATGAGACCTAGGCCTATAGAAAAAACGCATTTGTTTCAAACGTGTGTATACATGACCTAAAGGTAACTTTTTTTTTTGTAACTTTTAATCATACCTTGTTTTGACAATACATGTAATCAGATGTGGAATTTTCCACATGTGGCACTGTGATGGCGTACAAAATTTTAGATATTATAACATTATGGGTTTTGGGATTTTCATACTAGAGGTTGCACGGCCCATATATGTTGCCTACCATGGAGGTCTGGTGGGCTGTTTTGAAGGTTTTAATTGTGATTTTCTGCCACTGACTTGAGGGAAACTCCACTGAGCTACTAATGGATGCCCAGTAGTACTTGTGATGTTAGTGGGAGTAAATGGGAAAGAATCTGGCATGGGACTCTGAATGTTAAGTAGTCTTTAAAATAATATATGTATTTTCTCTCCCAGTCCAGAGACCCAGCTGTTCAGGCTGCCATTTTGGCCCAGCTAAATGCGAAGTATGGTTCTGGAGTATTACCAGATGCTCCAAAGGAAATGAGCAAGGCGAGTATAGTACCACCGTGAGGCTGTGGAGCTAGGCTGCTGGCTGGGACCTCAGAGGCCACCTTGCCTTGTATAGGCCTCATGTTTGTATAGGGAGGAACATGGATTGTACCTGCGGACCAGTTATTTATGAGTGTAATCCTGACTTGTGATTGATTCTAAACTACTACTTAATGAGGCCTTGACTTTGCTCAGGCCACCAATATCTAGACTTCTGCAGCACAGTTTCTCATACAGAAAACAGTGTGTCCTATATATCTTATAGGGTAATTAAGAAACAGGTGACGCCGAGTGGTGGTGGTCCATGCCTTTAATCCCAGCACTCGGGAGTCAGAGGCAGTCGGATCTCTGAGCTTGAGGCCGGGCTGGTCTGACAGCCTCCAAAACAATACAGAGAAACCCTGTCTCGTAAAACCAAAAAAAAAAAAAAAAAAAAAAAAAAAGAAAGAAAGAAAGAAAGAAACCAGTGACAAGTAAGGATCAGTTGTAAAAAAATGGTAATCCCGGAGAGGTTCATTTTATTTAGTTGTTTGATTGTTTTTTCTTTTCCCTGACACAGTCTTACTGTGCCCTTCTCTGGGCTTGAACCTGCAGAGACCCTTGTGCCTCTGCGTCCTGTGAGTGCTGAGGTTATAGATGTCATGGTCCATGCCTATGATCCTAGTACTCCGGAGGTGGAGAAACAAGGATCCACACGAGTGTTAAGGCCAGCCTGAGTTTGTGAGACCCTGTTCAAAGACACAGGAAGTAAATAGGAGCTGGGGTGTGACTTGTTTGATAGAGTCTCCCTAGTGCAGCATACCCAGGACCACATGAAACTGAGGTTGCTTGTACCCATCATGCTTCCCTGGGGGGTTGAAGACTGATGCATTAAAATTGAAGCAAGTAGTTTTCAATTTCACATGTTTCCCTGACTGACCCATAAGTGCCTTGAGTCTTGGGTCAGAAGGGGCCTATTGTCTTAAACCCACCTTTTCCATCATACGCCACAGACTTATTGTAAGATACTACATACATAATATACTAATATATATGCACACATTTTTTAAAGAAGTGTAGATCAAGGTGGTGGGAGGCTAGTGAGATAGCTCAGTTGGTAAATTCTTCCCTCAAAAACATGAAGACTTGCCGGGAGTTGGTGGCGCATGCCTTTAATCCCAGCACTCGGGAGGCAGAGGCAGGTGGATCTCTGTGAGTTCGAGGCCAGCCTGGTCTACAGAGCGAGTTCCAGGACAGCCTCCGAAACAATGCAGAGAAACCCTGTCTCGAAAAACAAAACAAAACAAAAAAAAAGATTCCCCTGTAAAAAAACATGAAGACTTGAGTTTAATCCCCAGAACCTGTGTAAAAATGCCTAGCATAGTGGTTTACATCTAATTACAGTGCTGAGGAGGCAAAGGAGGACTCCTGTACTTGCTAGGTGCTAGCCTCACCTAATTGGTGAGCACCAAGTAGATCTGTCTGAAAGGAGAGTAAGTAGCATTTCTTTTTTCTTTTTTCTTTTTTTTTTTAGCTTTATTTATTATGTATACAGTGTTCTGCCTGCATGTATGCCTGCAGACCAGAAGAGGGCACCAGATCTCATTATAGATGGTTGTGAACCACCATGTGGTTGCTGGGAATTGAACTCAGGACCTCTGGAAGAGCAGCCAGTGCTCTTAAGCGATGAGCCATCTCTCCAGCCCTTAAGTAGCATTTCTGAGGATCACACACAAGGTCATTGTCCACATGTGTGTACATTAAAAAAGATGGGGGAGGCCAGGTGTTGGTGGCACATGCCTTTAATCCCAGCACTCAGGAGGCAGAGGCAGAGGCAGGCGGATCTCTGTGAGTTTGAGGCTGGGCTGGACCGACAGCCTCGAAAACAATACAGAGAAACCCTGTCTTGTAAAAACCAAAAAAAAAAAAAAAAAAAGAAGGCATCTGGTCCCCTGGAACTGAGGTTCTAAATGGTTGTGAACTTTTATGTGGGTGCTAAAAACTAAATCCGGGTCCTCCGAAAGTGTTCTTAACTGCTAAGCCAGCCCTCCAGCGTCTCTGTTTGCATTTATGTTTTATAGTTTATTTCCTTTTCTCATTGCAGGGTCAGGGAAAAGATAAAGATTTGAATTCTAAGTCAGCCAGTGACCTCTCAGAAGACTTGTTCAAGGTCCATGATTTTGATGTGAAGATTGACTTACAGGTTCCAAGCTCAGGTGTGTCTGTGTTGGGACTTGGAGGGGGCACTAAAGGACCAGATAGATTTGTGGGTCTCTCAGCTTGGGAGTCTTGACTGTGGGGAAGAAAAGGGGGTGCTTGCTTCTCGTGATCCATAGAGCCAAGGTCAGATAAGCCACAGGTCCTTCTTGAGAGAGCAGGCTTCGGTCAGCAAGGCTACCTGAAGAAGGGAAGCCAAGATCCTTAGTTTGCCAATTTGTTCTTTCCCAGAGTCCAAAGCTTTGGCCATCACCTCCAAGGCCCCACCAGCCAAGGACGGAGCTCCAAGGAGATCTCTCAACTTAGAAGACTACAAAAAACGACGGGGGCTTATTTGAGCATTCCCAGCTGCTGCTTCCAACCCTGCATGCCCGGTCAGGGTCTGACTTTCCTCTTTTCCTCTGATTTGCCCTCTTTGGGCTGGAGCAGCCATGGAACTGGGAAGAGACTCGAAACTGCCAGTCATTGTAATATAAACCAATTGCTGTATAGACCTCCCTTGTTTGCACCATCTCCTACCAACCCCCCAGGCCCCACCCAAGGTGGATCTGTTCCATGTCTTTAGGTTTTGGTTTTAACTAGCACGTTTGGCCACTCTGCACACTCAGTATTACCGTGGAGCTGGGGTTCTTGCTGGAGTCCCTGGTGGCAACAGTGGCAGCCTCCAGTCCTCTTCTGGCTGCCTTGGGCCTGACCATTGAACATGGCACCTACCTGACCCTTGCAGAGAGAGTGTGGACACACGTCTGCTGTCCTTCTCTTCATCTTTCCCTTCTTCCTGTGTCTATGGAAGAGGGATTTTCAAAAACAGTTTAGTTTCCAAAAAGTGTACATTTATGGGGAGGGAGGGGGTCTAATTTGAAAGAGAGAGAGAGAATGTGTGTGTGGGTGTGTGTATGTGTGGATTTTTTTTTATCATTTTTTAAAATGCAGTACTCTTTGTATCAGTCTGTCATGGGTCTATAGCTGTTTCAGATTTTTTTTTTTTGAGCTGTACTTGAGCATCTGAAACTGCAAGAAAGAAACTGATTAAATGTGATTCTTCTTACTAAACAGGTTGACTGCTGTAGCTGTGTAACTTCCTCCCCTTTTCCCCAGCACTGCCCTACCCCACAGGAAATGGCCGTCTAGCCCCCTTGCCCCACAGACTGTGTCCTGTCAGGCGGTCAGGAAGCTCATGGCAGGTCCCAGGGAGGGTAGCCAAAGAGTCTTGCTCATTACATAGGCACAGCCTGTAGCTTCTTGACTGAACGTAGCGTGTCTCATCCCCTCCCAGTGTCTTTTCCTAGTTGACTCTGTTTGATGTTCGGCAAGAATAACATTTTTTTTTGTTTTTTAAAGAAATGATTCAACATGAATGGGGAGAGCAAACAAAAAGACATAGGTTACAGATGTTACCAGCATGTGCAGTGGTGCGTGTGTGTCTGTGTGTGCACAATATATATATATTGTGCAGCTAGGGTGAAGCCAGCAAAGAGGTGTGTATGTTGTTATGAAATGTTTGAAGAGTTAAGCTGACTGCTTGATAATCATTCTCAGGTGTAAAGCTCCAACTGTAAATAAAAGTGGCATTTAACAAATCTTTTCAGAACAAAGTACAGCTGATGCTTCCCTCCAAGCACTAGGCTAAAGAAACGGGGAGAGCTGCTGATCTTCACACAGTGAGGACCTGAGCTTTCTCTACTCGACTCCTGTAGAAGAGATGATGGGAGATAATGGAATTAAGTAGTATTTAAACAAAAATGGACTTACTAGTTCTAATGATTGAGTAAAGCCTCGGTGTTGCTTTATCTTAGTTTACATTTTTACTTTTTTAAAAAGCAGCAGCGGATGGTTTTGAAGAAGTATTGTGACTGTAGAATCTGGAAGTGTGCCTGTGCCCAGCTGTTGTGGCTGTGGCACAGAGCTGGGCAAATGACCGGTGATGGACTCCTTGCAATCATACATACTTGAAGAGTCCGTGGACGGAAGCTCTATAGACTGTTGTGTAAATGTGGAATCACAGACTGTTGAACACCACCTGCACTCTAGCAGAGTCCTGGAGCTGCTGGGACCTCTCCTATCATGTCAGACTTGGACTTTTTTCTTCTTGTTTAAAGGACATAAAGATCATAGAATCCATATCTGTGGAGTCATCCTGACCCACATGTAGATCTGTATCTAGTATCATTTGGATTTTGGACAAGTGTCAATGACATTATGGCTGTGTAATAAAGTTTTTATTAAAACTGCCACACACTGTAGCCCCTTTGCCACTCTCCATCTGCAGCTGCTGAGGCCGTCATGCTGAGATGCCAAACACGGGGCAGGGAAAAAGCCACTGGAGAAGATTGAAAGGTAACCTGGTGATTCCAGGCAACATTCAGCATCTCCCTGCAGTCTCAGCTAAGGTGGGACCCTGAGCCAACATCTCAGCCAGTCCTACCAAATGGGCTTCCTAGTGGGCCGGTCAGTCTTTCTTCTGCTGGACAGCTCAGTGGCCCGTCCACCATCCCAGCTTCACTTCAGTGGTGCAGGGCCTAGCACCCAAGGCTGTTGGCTACATTTTCTTCAGTTCTGGGAAGTAACAGTCTACAGATACCTAGGTCATGCTGTCTGTAGATCTGACAGGGACAGAGAAAGTCTGTTTTTGTTATTTGTGTGTGTGTGTGAAGTCCTGACTTGTCACTCAAACTGTAAAGATATTTGTAAATAAACTTGATGGCATTTTAACAAGGGATCAGATTTAGTACAAAGCTTGCATCCCAGTGGCACCTTTAAAGCCCTGCTTGAAAGTCCAAAGACCTTTGCCCCCACTCCAACCCCACTTCAGGTTTTCATCCCCAGAGTGAAAGCTGCTGTCCTTAGCTCTCTGTTTGCTTGTTTTCTGTTTGGTTTTGATTTTTGAGACGGTTTCTGTGTGTAGCCCTGGCTGTCCTGGAACTCTCTCAGGCCAGGCTGGCCTTGAACTCGCAGATCCACTTCTGCCTCCACTGTGCCACCACCACTACCCAGCTGTCCTCAACTCTTAAGCATCACCCTTGGCCAGCATGAGTTCCAGCATGATGTAACAGAGCCTAATGTGCTGCCTAACCCTACCCCTTACGAGAACCTGGCCCTAACTGCCTTCTCCTTGTAGGCACAGTTCTTTTGCCTACTTTGTGTGGAGCAGGAGGCCAAGGACTGAGTATAGCTGCTGGTTTGCTCAATCCTGCCCTACACCAGGAGCTGTGTGGGAGCTCCCCATGGTGCTGAGGCTGAGCCACAAACACCTGCACTCCTCTACAGAGACAGTGCAAGCTGGGTGCAAGGCTTCCAAGATGGGACCCACAAGTCTACCAGACGTTACCACCCACCGCTTGACGGTTGGGCGCAGTGAGACTGTAGCGCAGAGAATGAGTGGACAACCAAGCGACACATTTTCAGGGTCCGGTTGCTGTGTGGCAGCCACTTGCTGCCTAACTGGAAGAGTGCCACCTCCAGTACAGGTGGAGAGAAGGGTGTAAAACAGTCAACTTCAGCTTGGGGGGTGGGGGTAGGGGGCTGTTCTTTGAGTGGCCCAGCTGCTCTAAGGAGCCTGGAAACCAGCTCAGCTCAAGATTATTTGTTCTGTGATTTCAAAGGTCAAAGGCTGACACTTGGTTCCTTTGGGCTGTAGTGGGGGCTACAAGGAGCAGCATTTGTAAGAGGGTCCACTGCAGCTTTAAGGCTGCCTAGGCCCACCCCAGGGTCTTGGGTGGAACCTGGAATGCAGACACTGGAGCACAGGCACATCTAGGAACTCCAGCCTGCTGTGCACCCAAGGTAGCCAAGGGCCAGAAGCAACAGTTGGTTCGCCCAGCACCACCACTTAATCCTTGGTGATAACCCATTTCCCTGACACAGTACCCCATCTTCAAATGGATAATGTGCTGGGCATGGTGGCCCATGTCGTTAATCTCACCAAAACAGCTGTAACTAAATTGGCAGTGCTCACCTGGCATTCAACAAGGCTCTAGGTTCAATCCTAACAGGAAGTGGAGGCTGGGTTGTTTAAAAACAAACAAAAAAATTCAAGGTCATCTTCAGCTACATAGCCAATCTGGCTTGGGGAATCTTCCAGAGGCGTCATTCCCCATTCACATCATTCTCTGGCCTTCCAACATATACACCAAGAGTATTGAAACTCAAGCCAGAAAAATACAAAGAATCCCAACAAATTTCCGATTCTTCCCATAACTATATTGAAGCCGGGTCCAGAAGTGCAAGTATATCTCCATCGACTTAGCCAGAGAACTCCCTAGCCAAAAAGTCACTGGGGGGGGGCGGGGAGAAGCCAAGGAGCACTCCACTGCATTCCACCACCCAGCCTCGAGGAGCGCTTACTGTCCACGGAAAAAGGAAGACAAAGGAGGGGAAAGGATCAAACATAGCCTGCCAGGACCGCCCAGCCGCGGGCTCCCCAAGTAGCAGGAGCCCAGGCTTCCTGTCCTTTGGGTTCTAGAAACACTAGGAAAGGTGGGGCCTGTCTGCCGGCCTGTGGCTAAAAGGGTGTGGGTGTGTCTTACTGGATCTGATGAGTCCTGGGTCTTGGCAGCCCTAGTGGGAGGGTGAGCAGCAACTGGAGAGCTTGCATGTGTGGAAACATGTCGTCCGTCCCCCAAGCTGGAGACTCCCCCGAGAGCGAGGTCTCGACACTCAGACTTACTCCTGATTCACAGTGCCAGGTGACTCGGTGACCTAAACTTACATGCAGTGGGCTCTTGCTTCTGGGACTTTGAGACAATGGCAGCTTCTCCTGGTTCCTACTTCAGTCTACTCAAGCTCTGTGGACCAGGCTCTCTGAGGGCTGCATCTCCTATCCCTTCCACTGGGAAAGGAAGAGAAGCTCCCTGATGAGCACTTACTATGGGCAAACTCAGCGTATCCCTGGTGTACACGGGGTTTGAGCAGCCTCTATTTCATCCTGACCTCAGGCCAAAAAGCTGGCCACTAGTGGAGGCCCTCAGTTCCCTGTCCTCAAGAGAAGGTGGAGACACAGGCTCCTAAGAGAACGGCAAACCTTGTTTCTGAAGTGTGTCAGGAGAGACTGTTGAAACAACACATACATGGTGACACTTTGGTTTGTTTCAGACAAGGGTGACATTATGGAGGGTCAGTCAACTGCTAATCCCCAGCCCTGCTATCCTTATGAATTGCTGTTCCAGAATATTGTCAGAAAGACTAAGCTATTGGTATGGGGCATACTGTGGAAGAAGAGATGAAGCCCAGCACCAGGAAGAGTAAGCTGCTGGGACTGTCAGAAGACACCTTGCACATTTTCTCTTTCAGAAGGAGACCTGTTCTTCCCCACCTAAAATTGGGATTGGGTCCTGGTTCCCACCAGCCCTCTATCCAGAATGCTCTGGGCAAAGCCAAACATCAGTGACCACTTGAGACTGTTAGATATGAAGAAACTGAGAGACCAGGATTCATGGGGTTCCACTGACAGCCCATTGGAAACAGTAGAGGAGCCTCTGTAGCATCCTGTGGCCAGTTTGTTGGCTGGCTCCTTTGCGGTTTTCTTCAATCAAAATGTGAGATAATAATCATTCCCCTTAACAGGGTCATCTGTTCCTACAGCCTTTGCGTCTAGCACAATGTCTGATTCATTGCAGCTATTCAACAGGGGTTTGTTTGCTCTGTGAGTCAAGGTATCCCACAAAACATTGGAGTCTTATGTCCAGAACACCCCTTAGAAGGTCCTTGCCCCCTACAGCATGGGTTGCTAGAATGACACCTGTCCAGAGGAAAGTGACACCCTAATGCCTCCCCTCCAGCACTAGCTGACCCCACTCAAGAGGCCCTTGGTAATGGGTCCCTCATTCAAGAGTGCAGGATTCTCTGCCCTTTCTCACCCCCTTGCTTGCCTTAGAGGCGCCAGGCAGTGGTGGCCCACACCTGACTTAAATATATCTTTTCATTTAGAGAAGCTTGAAAAATTGCACCTGACCTGATAAGAGGCGGGGACAGTGAGCAGTAAGTTTGCTTCAGCACATGGAGTAGAAGATGATAAAGATAAATTAGACACCGCCACCCCCAACACACACAAATCCCTCACTTTACTCATTCCATTTCCAGGCCTCCCCTTTCCCATATTTTGTATCTCATGGTTGCCATGGTTATCACCCTCCAGGAAAGACTGCCCTCACACATATTGAGGCCAGAGGGCCAGGCACAGAGAGAAGACTCATGCACCCTAAGATGTAGTATCCGAAGATATATGAAGACCACCCCATTGAGATGCCTCAAGAAAACGGTCTGAACAGGGCGTTGGTGGCACACACCTTTAATCCCAGCACTTGGGAGGCAGAGGCAGGCGGATCTCTGTGAGTTCGAGGCCAGCCTGGTCTACAAGAGCTAGTTCCAGGACAGCCTCCAAAGACAGAGAAACCCTGTCTTGAAAAACCAAAAAAAAAAAAAAAAAAAAAAAAAAAAGAAAGAAAACAGTCTGAAAGCTGGGTGTAGTGGTATATGCCTGTGATTCCAGCCCTCAGAAGGCTGAGTCAAGACTGGAGGTGGTGGTGCCCAACTTTAATTTCACACTCAGGAGGCAGAGGCAGGCAGGCAGATCTCTGTGAGTTCAAGACCAGCCTGATCTACAAGAGCTAGTTCCAGGACAGTCTCCAAAACCACAGAGAAACCCTGTCTTGAAAAAAAAATTAGAGGTTTTGTAAAAAGAAGCTTTTTCCTTGTGAGCGAAGCCTTCCCGCCAGCCTGGTTCTAGAGCCGCATCAGTCACAAATAAACACACAGGAGGCTATATTAATTATGAAGCTGTTGGCCTTGCTTGTTTCTTACTGGCTAGCTCTGACTTAAGTAATTACCCCATAATTGTTAATCCAAGTATGTCTCTTACCGGAGAAATTTCCGGGCTTCCTACCCCATGGTGTTACATGTCGACTCTCTTGTGTTTCTCCTTCCCAGAATCCTCCTGGACTCCTAGTCCCACCTATCTAGATTCCTATTGGCTCAACAGTGCTTTATTAACAAACGTACAGGACTTCCCCCATCATCTCCTCTTTTCTGTTTAAACAAAAGAAAAGTCTTAACTTTAACATAGTCAAATTATATATAAGAGAACAGTTATCAAGTAAGAACATAGTTACAATATTTTAGCAAGATTTAAAGAAAATATTACATCTCGAACTCTCCTGTGTTTCTCCTTCCCAGAATCCTCCTGGACTCCTAGTCCCACCTATCTAGATTCCTATTGGCTCAACAGTGCTTTATTAACAAATGTACAGGACTTCCCCCATCAAGGTTTCTTATGAAGAAAGCAAAAACAAAACCTTGCCAGGTGGTTGTATATGTCCATAATCCCAGCATCCTGTGAGCCTTAGGTAAGAGGGTTGCCCAGAGTTTGAAGACAAGATGGACCACATAGTGAGTTCAATCTGAGTATGGAAGTGCACGCCTTTAACTCCAGTACTCGGGAGGCAGAGGCAGGCAGATCTCTGTGAGTTTGAGGCCAGCCTGGACTACACAGTGAGTCCCAGGACAGCCTGGACTACATAGTGTGACTTTAGGTCAAGAAATGCAAGGAAGGGAGAAGTAGGAAGGCAGGGAGGGAGAAACTTAACATAACACACAGGAATAGACATCACAACTCCTGAGCTGTGGATTTGAGCAAGGGCCCTAAAGAGCACTCTGGCTGGAGGCTCCTAGCTCTCTGTTCATCCATTCCCAATTGTACTTACCCATCCAACAAAATACACCTAGACAAGCATGGCAAGGAACAATTTATGTTGTTGCTGTTGAAAAAAAAATGATTTCATGTAACCCAGGCTGGCCAACTTATACCTGTGGATGGCTTGAAAGCCTAGTCTTCCTACTTCTGTCTAATGAGTCCTAATAAGGTATTCAACATGCAACAAAAAGCAATCATTTGGTTCCTGCTATGATGGACCTAAGACTTGGGTGAATATATGATATAGGAAGAAAAAGAGTTGGTGATTGTGGCACATGCCTTTAATCCCAGCACTCAGAGGCTAGCACTCAGAGGCTAGATGATCTCTGTGAGTTCGAGGCTAGCCTGGTCTACAGAGTGAGTTCCAGGACAGCCTCCAAAGCCACAGAGAAGCCCTGTCTGGGGGCAGGGGGATAAAGAGGAAGAAAAGTTGTTCTGGGTTTTCTCCCAGCCTACTTATAGCCCAGCATTGCCCACACACTGCCTGGCACATGGGGATGTGCCTAGCATGTTCTCCTCCCTCTTATCTTTCTGTCAGGTCCCAGTCTACCCTAAGGATAGCCCCTCTGAATTCCCTGCTACAGGCTGGCATAGCTCTAGACCTTACAGCTCAAACATCCAGAGCCCCTACCTGCCTCAGAAAAGGTGTCCGTGTCCATCCATGTGGTTCCTTGACTTTACCCATGGAAAGGGCGATGCTGAAACTTGTGGTTTTTTTTCTCTTGTGCTTTCATTCCCTCCACACAGAAACACCCTCCTTTTCTTCCTTTGTCGGTACCCTGGGATCTTTTTTCTTTTGCCAAGGTTCTCATTCTGTCTAAACACTAATTTTTCCTTCTCCTGGCCCTTTTTTTTTTTTTTTTTTTTTTTTGGATTTTCGAGACAGGGTTTCTCTGTGGCTTTGGAGGCTGTCCTGGAACTGGCTTGGTAGACCAGGATGGTCTCGAACTTACAGAGATCCGCCTGCCTCTGCCTCCCGAGTGCTGGGATTAAAGGCATGCGCCACCAACGCCCGGCCTCCTGGCCCATTTTAAACTCTGGCTGAAGAGAGAAAGGGGAAGGTACATGCCTACCCTGCCTTTGTCAGTATAGGAGGCAATTCTCCTGGAGATGCATAAGCCACGGCAGGCTCTGAGTGTCCAGTGAGGGTACCCTCAATTTTCTGGCACTGAGGGGAAGGCAGAAAATTCTGACTTCTGCTCACAGTAGCCTTGCAGCTCAGCTGACCACCAGCATGCAGAGTCCACAGACCTATCCAAGGATCTTTCGGTGTCTGTCAATGCTCTTCCCAGTTGCACAGCCACAACTCTGTTTACCAACGGGGTTGAAAAGGTGCCTAGATGTCCATCTCGGAAATGGTGGGCCCGAGAGACTGGCTGTCCACCTCAATAGAGAGCGTCACACCGTTTTTTCCCTTTCTTTTGTGTTGGGCACGGAATCCAGCATTTGCCACATGCTAAGCAAGTGCTCTACCATTGAGCTATGCACCCAACACACATCTCTAAATTTTGCTCTCACAGCAACCCTGTAAAGCTGACAGCTCCTCTATGAAGGCGAATCAGCAGGTCAAAGAGGAAAGCCATAAAACTCCAAAGGAAGGGGAGGGGGAGGAGGAAGAATTTAGGAACTTTAGCTGGTGAGGGGAGGGGCTATGGGGGGGGAAATGCAGTCCAGGAGTAGCTGGGATACTTAGAGAGAGTCAGGCTCCGCCTCTTGACCTTGTTCTCTGCCCGCCGGGAAGTCAAGTCGGGAGCTTTGAGGGATGGGGGTGGGGAGCAATCTCAGCTCGACCCTGAGCACAGAATCTCCAGTTGGGTGCAAGCCTTGGGGTGTGGCTTCCTTGGATGGCTGATGGCCTTGAACTCTGGATTAAGGGGCCCAGGCCCGAGGAAAGCCCCAGAGACTCAGAAACCTTTGACCAGGAAGGTTGAAACACCGAAGAGTACGAGGAAGCTTGTGAAGGAGCAAGCGCAGCTCCTTCCTGTGCAGGTCAAGACCCTTGGCTCCTACAGAAGGAATCTTGAAAAACCGAGGAAAGCACAGGACTCAGAGGCGGAGCAGTCCCTCCCGCTTCCTCGAGGGCAGGTCGAGCGGGACGGTGGGGGCCCGACCCGAGTCTTCCTTGCGACTCAGGGGGCACCGCAAGGCATCAGCGGCTGCGAGGGCCGCGGGAGGCCCGCGCTTTCTCAGAAAGTGAAAGGAGTGGGCGGGGGGCGCGGTCGGGGCGGGGCCGGGCGGGCGTTGCCCAGGCCCCGCCCCGGGGCAGTCCCAAGCCCCAGGCGCTGAGCGTCTCCAGTCCCCGCCGCGCCGCGGGCTGGTGGGCTAGGCTGCTGCTCTGGTGTCGGGAAATGACCCTGCCCGGGCGCCCGACGGGCATGGCGCGGCCACAGGGCGCGGGGCCCTGCAGCCCTGGGCTGGAGCGGGCCCCGCGCCGGAGCGTCGGGGAGCTGCGCCTGCTCTTCGAGGCGCGTTGTGCCGCGGTCGCCGCCGCAGCAGCCGCAGGGGAGCCCCGGGCCCGCGGGGCCAAACGGCGTGGGGGACAAGTGCCCAACGGGCTCCCGCGGGCTGCCCCTGCCCCAGTGATCCCGCAGCTCACCGTGACGACCGAGGAGGACGTGGCCCCGGCCAGCCCCGGGCCCCCAGAGCGGGAGGGGGACTGGCTCCCGGCCGCTGGCTCGCACCTGCAGCAGCCACGCCGCCTCTCCACCTCGTCCCTCTCCTCCACCGGCTCCTCCTCGTTGCTCGAGGACTCGGAGGACGATCTACTGAGCGACAGTGAGAGCCGGAGCCGCGGCAACGTGCAGCTGGAAGCTAGCGAGGACGTGGGGCAGGTATGGGCCGCGGGGGCGGGGCCAGCGGGGGCTGCGCGCCGGGGACTCGGCTCCCGGCTCTGCTGGGACCGGCTAGCGTCCCCCGCCGAGAGTCCAAGCCTTACAGCTTGGGAGATACGTGGGGGGCGGAGAGGGACCCCAGGATGACCTCTCGTCTTGGCTCGTTTTCGGGGGCTAGGCAGGCGGTGGTGGCTGAGCGCTTGGGCATCTAAAAGAGGGCAAGGAGTACGCGACCCACAGGGAGGGAACCGGAGGATCCGCGGGCATACCTGGGTAACTATCAGGTAGCACTGGAGCTATCAGAGCCCAGTAGCCTTGCCCCGGGAGCCCTGGGAGAGAAAGGGGCGCGTGAGCTCTTGCCTCTTTCTCCTCCCCCTCTCGGTGCCGCGGCCCCACCCCCGCCGTTGCCACGGTTTCCCTCTCCTGAGTGGGAGTGGAGCGGAGCTCCTGGCTCTGCTCCGGAGCCGCTGCCGTCTGCTCCCCGCGCGCGCACGAGGCGTGGACGCGGGAAGGGAGGGGCGCGGGACTGGTAGCCCTGGAACCGAGCGGAGCCCAGATCCACCTGGTGCGCCCCCTCCTCCTCCTGCCCTGCTGCTCCTAAGAGTGGTGGGGAAGGTAAACTGAGGCTGACAGGAGACAGGATTAATTTGTTAGTCGCTGCCTCTAACATTGGGTGTTCCGGAGCCAATTTAGCCCTCCTATAGCACCGGCTAGTGTGGAGTGAAGTCATTATTCGTGGTGTGACCCTCCTTGGAAAGCAGAGCCATTCCTCACTTCCCACCCCTGTACTGGAGATTGAACCCAGGGAGTCAAACACGGTAGGCAAACACTCCACCACACCACTGAGCATCCCCAGCCCTCTTTTATTTTGAGACAGTCTCACTAAATTGCCAAGTTAAAATGAAATACAGTTGGTAGCCCATTCAGGCCTTGAACTTTCAGGCCGTCCTGCTTCAGTAATCTCCCTTGTTTTAACCATGGCCAGACAGCTAATTAACTGTACGTGGACTGCGCAGCGTTGCTGTAGATGCATTTTACACAAGCGTTCCTCGAGTGGAAAGAGAGGCCAGGAACGCCCGTTCTGCTTCAGTACCCTCCAGCCCTGCCCAGAAGGCCGGCTCCTGGTGACTTGGAGTGAGAGGAAGACGCGCGCCCGCGTTGCCTAGACGCCTTGAGAAGAGCGCCTAGGTGTGGCCCGGGCCTTCTGAACTTGGCATCCCTGAACACTGGGATTGGACGGATCGAGGGAGGCTGTGTAACGACTCGAAGTACAGCTGTGACTCATAGATGTACAATACCCAGAGAGGGGGTTGTCACAAAAGAGAAAAGGGGGAAGCTCACAGCAAGACTGCTGTTCCTACTCCGGCCAGGTGTAGGTGTGGGGTTAGTCACAAGGCCACTGCGCCCCTCGCCCTGACAGGTCAGCGTACCCTCAGGCGGGTGGTCGTTCTTGGGGCAACTCTAGACTGGGTACTGACTGAGGCAAATGCTGCCGAGGCTCCCCCAAGACCCTGGCTTGTGAGCAGTGGGAGGACCTCCGAAGAGCCTGAGCCGCAGATCGGCCACTCCCCTGCTCAAATCTCTGACACCTGAGAGGCCCGCCCCCGGGAAGGGCGCTACCGCTGAGCTGGGAGGGTCCAGACTGGGACTCAGACACACCGGCCTCCCTGTTCCGCCAGGGAGGACCCATCTAAGAGCTCAGGGAGAGGCTGCTCGGAAGAGGACCCGCCGTCCAAATCTGGGTGCAGTCAGTGTAGGTAGCCCCTGCAGGGGTCAGGACATCAAGCCGAAGTTAGCCAATCCCTGAAAGTCATCGTCCTCTTCCACCCGAGGGTTGGCATCTTGGGGAGCCTCCAGGAGCAGGTCCAGATGGCCTCTCCTGGCCTTCCAAACTCCCAGGCTGTGTCTTCCAAGCCTTCCCAACCCCCAGCCCAGCCCGCCGGGGCCTCCCCGAAGGCAAACAACCCCGGAGCTGCAGATAAGCCTGGAGCTGTTGACAGAGGCTGCCTGCGTCTGCGTGGAAGGGCCAGGAGCGGACTTTGCCTCACTGCAGGCCCCACAGCATGCACGCCCAGGCTGCCCTTAAGGGCTTCTCCAGGCAGAGCGGGTCCCACTGACTCTTAAGGATGCACCTGGGAAAAGATTGTGGTTGCACTCTACAGCTGCTGCCCAGCCATTGTCTCACACCCAACCCGAGGCCCTAGAAGGCTCGCGCTGCCTGCCTCAGCCTTGCTCTCTGACCTTCCGTTTTACTTCCCAGCGCGCAGAACAGGGCGTGTAGAGCTGGGTAACTGTGCTCCCTCCAGCGGCCTTTCCTCTGAGGAAGGAAAAGTCAGCACCTGGAAAGCTGAGCAAGCTGCGGGAGGAGCTAGAGACCTACTCTAAAGCAGGTGCTGTGACTGAGGCCTTGGCTGTCTCCTCAGACAATTATGGGGGTGACCCAAGCAGAAGAGAGGGCGTTTGGTTCTTATGTGCTTTTATTCTCTCTGTAACCCAGGCTAGGTAAGGAGACCTGGATGCTGTCCCCTGCTGGACTCAGAACCCCCACACATCATTTCCCACTAATTATAGAGCAGAATTTAGGTTAACAGACTTCCTTTTTAAAAAGCAAATGCCCATGGGAAGGTGAAGTCGTGGGTCACTTATACCTTAGTGCAAATCGTTTTGTAAATTTAAATTGATTGCTCTCCCGACCACAGGGAGTGCTCGTCTGATAGGACAATTGGAACATGAGGAGGGTGTTGGGCCGGTAGAAGTTTCAACCAGAATCGGTGACTCTACAAAGTGGTGGCCCTCTTTTTTTCCCTGAGACAAGCTTTCTCTGTGTAACCCTAGCTGTCCTGGAACTAACTCTTGTAGACCAGACTGGCCTCGAACTCACAGAGATCCTCCTGGCTCTGCCTCTGGAGTGCTGGGATTAAAGGTGTGGGCCACCACTGCCTGCCTGGCTAGTTCTCAACCTTCCTAATGCTTCAACCCTTGAATATAGTTCCTCATGTAGTGACCCCCCAACCAAAAAATTATTTTCATTGTTACTCTAATCTTGCTACTGTTATGAATTATAAATATCTATGTTTTCCAATGGTCTTAGGCAACCTCTGTGAAAAGTTCATTCGTCCTCCAAAGACATCAAGACCTACAGGTCGAGAAACTCTGTTATAGATGCAGGGAACAGGATGGGAACTAAAGGATGTAGTCTGGCAGGAAATAAGCTGTCTGTGTTGGTGGGAAGAACGGACATCCCCAAGGCTTCCAACAGAGCCCAGACAAGGGAGGATCTGAGGCTAGGGCACAGCAAGTCCCTACCTATGGAGACACGCTCCCTGCTCATCTGCAGGAGTGAGAAAGTATCAGAGGGTCCTCCTGTGTATCATCAGGGAGTCCTGGACACAAACATCTTGGCCTTTGCACCAAATGTTCAGGTAGTGCATAGCTGTGTGTTGGTTGGTAGAAGCAGCCAGTCCATGGAGGGAAAGCTGGGCCATATCTTCCCTTCTGTTGCTTATCAGCCCAAATCCTCATCCGCCAACCCAAAAATGGTCCTCTAGCAGGCTTTCTGAATGCATTCGTTTGTGAGTGCTTTATATTGCCTGCAGAAGGAATGACTCTTAAGAGGGAAGATGGCAGTGAGTTGGCTTCCACAGCACTTGCATCAACTGGTTCCATGTTTGACTGCAAGGGAGCTACATCTTGTCATAGGAGACTGCAAGAGGCATCTGGAGGGAGCTACGTCTTGTCATAGGAGACTGCAGGAGGCATCTGGGAGGCTCCGCTGAGATAATGGGCATTGGAAGCTCTTTGTTACCTACACAGTTAGAATCTGCTGCTGTTTGCTCATGTGAGACTCAGGAAACCAAGACAGCAAAGAGACAAGTTGACACTGTTACCATCCATTAACTAATCAACCAAGTGGTAGTATATACATTTGTTTTGAGACAAGGTTTCTCTGTGTAGCTTTGTAGACCAGGCTGGCTTCCAACTCACAGAGATCCACCTGCCTCTGTCTCCTGAGTGTTGGAATAAAGGTGTGTACCACCACCCGGTGTATATACATTTTTAAAGATCTATTTCAAATGTTTCTTAGGCTGGCTTCAAAATTCTGAGTTCACATAATCTTCCCTTTTCAGGCTCCCAAGCAACTGGGACTGTAGACATAGGCTGCCACGCCTAATCAAGCCACTTCTACCAGACCCCTCATCCACCTGCAAACCCCTCACTGAAACCACAAGACCCCAGAAGGATAGATAGCGCAGCCCCCTCACAGCCCAGCTGGCCCTCCTACCAGGATGACTGCAGAACTAGATGTATCCTGATTAAGTTCATTCTTTCCCCTACTCTTCCCTACAACTTTTTATTTCTGAGACAGGGTTTCTCTGTGTAGTCCTAGCTGCCCTGGAACTCACTCTGTAGACCAGGCTGGCCTTGAACTCAAAGATCTGCCTGCCTCTGCCTCCTGAGTACTGGGATTAAAGGTGTGAGCCACCACTGCCAGGCTTCCCCCAAAATTTTGTTAGGCTTCTCAAGTCACCTGAGCCTTTCACCGTTAAACTCATCCATTGGAAGAAGGCAGTGGTGAGAGGACCTCAGGCCCACTTTAGATCAAAGCCTTCACAACACCCTATAACTGTAAATAGTTTTCACCTTGTAAAAGTGGCCTGTCATGTGGTATCTCATTTGACCCCCAGAAGGAAAATACAGAAACTGCTAAAATGATTGGACCATTGAAGCATTGTTGAGCTGATAGAGAGCATAAGCCAGATCCTGGGAGCCCAGAAGCAGGGCAAGAGGATGCTAACTTCTCTGAGCCTTGATTTCCTTGAGTAATGGGACCACTAGCAGCGTGTATTCGTGCCGCATAGGGCATCGTGATCCTTGTGATTCTCACGCTGAATGTGAGAGAAGAGTTTTAGAATGCGTCTACTAAATGCATGCTACATGCATCACCTTCCTGCAGTTTTACTTGAGGATTTGGGAGGAAGGGAGTTTTATAATAAAACTTGGATTTATTATGCAGCAAAATGCAAACCTTGTATGTATTTAAAGATTTATAAAAGGAGTTTTGAAAGATGTCATGTTTCTAGTGGGCTGCTTCTGGCTACACCCCCAGATCCCTGGGGGTTGGACATGTGATCACGCCCTAGTGTGCCATGCTGGGAAAGCGAGAGCAGTGATAACTGTGGGAGGTTGAGAAGGTGCCTGGTGTGCAGTAGGCAGTCAGTAAATGGTGGCTCGTGTTAGGGCAGCCGCTACATCCTCCTGGAGGAAACAGGCCCACACAATGACAGCACTGCTTAACTCGCTCAGCTAGAAAGTGAAGGAAGCCAGAACTTCGAGCAACTGCTCACTCCTAACCCAGTGCTGGCTTGTCACCAGCCTCTTCATAGGCAAGGCTTTTGGTCAGTAAGCTACCTCCTCATTTCTTAGCACTCCCTTTGGGTAAAGAGGCCAGTTACGGGGTTCTAGTAATCCCTCTACAAGACAAGCAACTGTGGGACAATGCTTCAGACAAGACACACACATGAGAAAATCCCTGCCATTCAAAGAGAAGACACAGGACTGCTGAGTTTGGTGGAAAGATCCAGGGTGTGAGAAGCTTTCAGGATTGGGTAGAATCCAGAATAATCCTACATTTACCTGCAGTTTTATCTAAGAGGACAGGCCTCAGCTTTGCATTTCATCTTCAGGCCTTAGGTTTCTCCAACCAGATCACAACCAAGGATGCCCTGGGCTTTTGGCTTTGTCAGCTAGTAAGGAGTGTGTGGGATTCAAGAGCAGCTAGAGGGTCTTTCATAAGCCCTGGCAGGCTGTCCTCCCTTCCTTGGTCCTCTGTAAAGGGTTGATTGTGATTGGCCTGCCTCCCTGCATGAGAGAATTAGGTCCCAAGTGAGTAAATCCAGTATCTAAATTTGGCCCAGTTCTCTCCATGCCAAGGAATTGAATGAGGAGAGTCAAACTCAAGCTGCACTCATTACAGCAGTTAAGAAAGAGTGATTGTTTCCCCATTGCACAGATTTAAAAACAACAAGAAAGAAACAATGTACAGAAGCATTTTTCTCAGGCCTCCTGAGGCCTTCATAGAAATGCAGATTTTTTTAGTTCCCTTCACTGGCTTACTCACGATGTGCCTGTGGAAGACCTCAGGCCCAGCATCAAGGGTGGCTGTCAAGTGATTCTGATTTTCACAAAGTTCAAAAACCTTACAGAGCAACCCAGTAACCTGCCCACTCAATGGCAGAGCTGGTTTTTCAGCCCTGAGCCTTCTGGGACTAAATCTCGGGCTCCTGTCAGACTGTTTGAGATGCTGGAACAACCCTTTCTCTGCTTGTCTCAGTTCCTGCTACACCGGCTCACAATACATTTTCTTTGGGCATGTGAGTGAGTGAGTAGTGAATGCTTGGATGAAAGACCTTACCTGCTGCTAGTGGGGTAGAGGCAGGTTGAATTCCTGCACTGGGGTAGGGTGGGGGACGATTTCACGTTACAGAGATACCGACCTGAATTTTTGCTTTCAGAAAAGCCACTGGCAGAAGATCCGTACCATGGTCAATCTGCCGGTCATGAGTCCTTTCAAAAAAGCGCTACTCCTGGGTTCAGTTAGCAGGGCACACAGGTGAGCATCAGTGCATGTGGGTGAGGTTGTTGTGATAGGAAGGAGCTGGGCAGTTCTAACTAGTGCCCTTCTGCAGGGAGTTTCAAAGCTGCGGGCACCAGTGGCCTGATCCTGAAGCGCAGCTCGGAACCAGAACACTACTGCCTGGTGCGGCTGATGGCTGACGTGCTGCGCGGGTGTGTTCCTGCTTTCCATGGCGTAGTGGAGCGGGATGGTGAAAGCTACTTGCAGTTACAGGACCTGCTCGATGGCTTTGATGGACCTTGTGTGCTTGACTGCAAGATGGGTGTCAGGTTTGTGTCCCCTCTCTTGGTCGGGCAGAATCAGTGGGGGAACCAAAGAACTGGGATAAAGGCTCACATGGGGGGGGGGGGGGAGTCCCTGTAGGCACGCCTTCATGCTCTGGTCCCTACCTGCACCTCACAGAACTTACCTGGAGGAGGAGCTGACCAAAGCACGAGAGAGGCCCAAGCTGCGGAAGGACATGTATAAGAAGATGCTGGCAGTGGACCCTGAGGCACCTACGGAGGAGGAGCATGCGCAGCGTGCTGTCACCAAACCGCGCTACATGCAGTGGCGCGAAGGCATCAGCTCCAGCACTACCCTCGGCTTCCGCATCGAGGGCATCAAGGTGGGTCAGGATTCCCTGACTTTGCATGGCTTTTCTTCTGCCTCAACTTCAGTGGTTGTTTGTCCTTCGTTTCCTGATCTCCTGCCTCAACGGCCACCGGGTGACGCCCTCTGGTGGCCATCTCTTGGTCCCCAGAGATTAAGGCCCCAGGGCGGTACCACTGCCCTTTGCATGATCCTCTCTCCCCTCAGATGGGTCCGGGTCCCTGACACTCCTTGCCCACCTCCTTCAGAAAGCCGACGGATCTTGCAGCACTGATTTCAAAACTACACGAAGCCGAGAGCAGGTGACTCGTGTCTTTGAGGAGTTCATGCAAGGCGATGCTGAAGTGCTGGTAAGAGGAAGTTCCCAGAACCCTGAGGGCTGGGCACACCTGTTAGGAGGGTACCTCTTGATTATTCTTTCCGAGGCCCTTTCCTGTGCCACCCCCAGTGGTAGCACTCACCTTGTCGTGCTATTATCGTTCTTCCTCCTCTCCTGTGAGAGCCACGTGGGGCGTTGTGTCTTCCTCACCACAGCATTTGGCAAACTAAAATGCATGGTGCTTCTCAATGTCAGTAGAGCCTCCCTTGGTGTGAAATTAATTTGTCCGCACTGACCCTTCCAGAGGAGGTATCTGAATCGCCTACAGCAGATCCGGGATACCCTGGAGATCTCGGATTTCTTTAGAAGGCACGAGGTAAGAGGTGGGTGGGCTCAGGGGCTGGGTTTATGTTTTATGAAAGAGAGAATGGGAAGGGTGGCTCTCGGGGAAAAGCAGGTGGCCTGACTGCCATGGGGGTCGGCAGGTGATTGGCAGCTCGCTCCTCTTCGTGCATGACCATTGTCATCGGGCTGGTGTATGGCTCATCGATTTTGGCAAGACCACGCCCCTCCCCGATGGCCAGATCCTGGATCATCGGAGACCCTGGGAGGAGGGCAACCGTGAGGACGGCTATTTGCTGGGGCTGGACAATCTCATTGGCATCTTGGCCAGCTTGGCTGAGAGATGAGGCTAAGCCCTTGTCCCCCCCACTTGGGCTGGCTGGTCAGACAGATGTGGACCTGTGGCTGCATCCCATAATGCATGCCAACAAGAGACTGGAACCCCGCTGGGCGGGCAGTTCACATGGTCCTGCAGGGCCAGGTGCCATCCACTAAGGAGTTGGCCTCCACACAAGCCTGTTTCCTAGAGCTGAATGACACTAGTCTACAGGAGAAGCAATGGGCTTCTCCCTCTACCCAGCTCTTCTCAAGTGGCTTTGCACCTCTCTAGAGGAACCAGATCCAGAATTTTATTTCACGGTGTATAGACTTCCTGTTCTACCCTCCTACACTACAGCGGATACCCTTCCTAATAAAACTCAAAGACACAGCTTCTATGGCTCAAGCCTCCTCCCCTTCACTCCTGGTCCTCTCTTCCTTAGTTCTAGACTCTTTCAAGTTCACTCAGAGAAATGAAAAACGAAAAGGGTTTTTTGTTGTTGTTGTTTTGTTTTGTTTTTTAATTATTATTAAAACATTTGTGGCACCAGGGATGGGCCAGATGGAAGGTACTTATAGAGAGAGGACAATCCAGGATTCCCAACTGAGTCCTGGAGTGGGTGGCCTCTGGTTCCAAAGACTGAGAGTGGCCAGGCCCGTCCCCCAGAGGATTTGGGCTGCTTTCCAGTGTGGAAAGGCCAGGCTGCCAGGACAGCCCTGAAACATGTCTAAACATGCAGCACAGACTGCAAGGCAGAGGCTACTGGGATAACAAGCCATCTAGATGCCTGGAAAGGAATGCAAGGAGGGGCCATTGCTGTAGTCAATGCCTGAGTCTTCACCCTTGGGAACCCTTAGTGTCCAAGAGCCATATGTGGGGTTCCAAAGGTTCTGAGGTTGGAGGTGTCTGGACTTGAGGGCCTTAAGACCAGAGGGCAGCCAAGAGCCTGAAAGGCCTCCTCCCCAGCTTTCGAGGTTCTCTGAACTCAGCTCCAGGGCCTGTGGGGACCTGAGACCCTCCAATGACCTGTTTCCCAGCCCAGAAGCGCCTTCCTCCTCTAGAGTCAGCGCTGGTTCCACTGGAAGGGGTGAATTCATCACATCAGGATCCTATAATGGGAGAGGAGGGGAACAGGGAACAGGTTTTCTTCCTGTCCTACAGAACCAGGATAGTTAGAGGGGATCAAAGGGATATGCGAGAGTTGGGGGGCAGAGGCACACCTGAGTGCAGTATTGGAGGCGCTCCAAGATGCTGGCAAAGTCAGGGCGAAGCTCGGGTTGATGCTGCCAACACTGAGTCATGATTCTGTACCTGGGAGAGGCAGGAGTTTATGCTTCCTAAAACCTTGAGGGACCTCCCTCCCTGGGCAGCACTGTCAACTCACACTGGCACAGGGCAGTTCCTAGGAGGGTCCATCCGGTTCCCCTTGACAATGAAGTCTAGAACCTCCTGGTTAGTATGCCCAGGGTAGGGCATATAACCCAGTGAGAAGATCTCCCAGAGCAGTACCCCAAAAGACCTGTACCACAGGTGGGAGGAAAAATGAGAAACATCAAGTCCAGCCTCCTGCTCTCATTTGAGGTGGCCTGAAAGCTAGGATTAGCCACGGGGCGCAGGGGAACACAAGGGAGCCATGCTGTCACCAGGAGTCTGTCTTGGATGTGAAAATGCCCTCCAGGAGAGCTTCTGGGGGCATCCACTTGACAGGGAGCAAGGCCCGGCCCCCCTTGCGGTAATAACTGGCCCTATAGGAAAGAGGGAGTGTGATGAGTTTTTCCAAATGCTGCCAAGCTGCTGTCGAGTGAGTCTCTGAGCAGCAGCTTTCCCCCCTCCCCAAGTCCTGCTCACCGGTAGATATCTCTTGCCATTCCAAAGTCTCCAATTTTAGCCACCCGGCTGGGTCCAGTGCAGCTCAGAAGACAGTTACGGGCTGCAATGTCTCTGCAGAACAGACAAAGCAATCACTGCCAGTACTCAGCTGTTCTCGGTCTTCCTGGGGCACTTCTTTAAAAGTTGTATATGGGGGATATTCCTTGAGGGGGAAAGTGGGGCTGAGGGTCTCCTGAGTCAGGATTGCTTCCAACCTGTGGATAAAGTGATTTTCTTCCAGGTAGTGGCAGCCCTGGGCTATATCCTGTGCCAGCTTCAACAGGTCCTGCATGGCCAGAGGTGATGGCTGGCTCTGGATTGGGCAGAAGGTACATAAATTGTTCCTGGCCTTAGGACAAATGGCCAGGGTCTATGAAATTCAGAGAAGGGTCTTACCGGGTGTGGTCTGCTGTGTCTCAGAAAACTCTTCATATCCCCACCAGACATCAGCTCCAGCAGAATAAGGCGAGGGGCAGCCTGGAAGCTGAGCCCCACACAGCGTACGATGTTCTGATGGCTGAACTTGCTGAGTAGGAATGGTGCACAAACCCCGGCACCAGTAGGGAGATGAGCATCTTCTAGACCCCACTAGACTACAGAAAACCTCTGTGCCCCAGCATGCTGCCTCTTGGCCCTGCAGGGGAGAGGCCATTCCTGTAGGCAGGCCCGCCCCACCACGCCCTCTTGCCTGCTGCCCTCAGGTGCACCTGATGATGAGAGCCTCCATGAGAAAGTCCAATTCATCCTGGCGGGAGCAGAGCTCTGGCAGTGTCTGGGAAGGAAAAGTAGAGCATTCCTGAGCTTTGGCTGGGTGCTTTAGGAGGGTGATTAACAAAGGCTGTGACTCCAGTCCATCCCTCCATGGTGTCTACCCCAACCAGAAGCCCTACCCCTTCTCACCTTGATAGCCACCTGCAGAGGGCTGGAGTCCCCAGGAAGACCAATTACTAGTCCCTCATACACCTCCCCAAAGGCACCATGGCCAAGGGCTCTACAAGAAAGCATGTTGGAAGGGCCTGGGTGGCACTGACAAGATCTATAGGAGTAGTGCCCCTTTATCTCTTTGGTCCCCACCCCATACGTCCAGATGACCCTATCTGAGCTCTGTGTGTGGGTCGTGGATGTTCTCAGGCACAAGCTTGCAAAGATAATGCTGACACACAGAGCTGGGGCAGGAGAGAGCAGGTGGGCCCGGGTCAGGGTGATAATGTGGGATAAGGATTTTCCTTGTGCTAATGCAGGCCCTGCCGGAAAAAGGCAACCTGTGGGTTTCAGACAGTCATGTTCCCAGGTCTCTACCCAGATCTGGGGCAAAAGCTGACCCTTCACAAACGTCACTTTGCCTTTTGGAACTTGCTGGGTTTCCATCCCCTCTGTAGAATTCATAATGCACCACGGCAGGAAGAAGGATGTGGAGGGGGTTCAGGGTGCATACCTTCTCAGAAGGAGGGATACGACTCACCTGAGTAGAGTGACATTGGCTGGGGAAACCTCAGTGAGCCCTGGGGGCAGAGGCCAGGACTGAGCAGGGCTGAGCCCCATCTGGCAGTAATAGGGATTGGGGGCTGTCCTGATGGCAGAGGTGCGAAGCTTGCTCAGCTCCAGGTCAGGGCCTGGCAGTCTGGTCCCCCACAGGTTCTGCCACCTCTTCTGGCACACTGCGGGTGAGAAGAACAGAGGCATACCCTCTGCCTGCACCCATGATGCCCACTTTGCTCCCAGTGCCCAGACATCTTTCTTTCTATTTAAGATTTATTTATTTATTACATATACAGTGTTCTGCCTACATGCCAGAAGAGGACAACAGATGGAATTGTAGATGGTTGTGAGCCACCATGTCGTTGCTGGGAATTGAACTCAGGACCCCTGGAAGAGCAGTCAGTGCTCTTAACCTCTGAGCCATCTCTCCAGCCCCCGCCCAGACATCTTTCTAAGAGTCCTTTCAAATGCACATTTCCCCCATGACTCCCCAGCTTCTCCTCCTAAAAGTCTACGGGAATCTACCATTGCTCTGTGGGAATAAAGGGCCTGAAGTCAGCCACATTTGCCCTGGAACCACAAGGAAGCCCATCTCAGCCTAGTAGAGAAGGGCCAGCATACATGGCCATGCCTGCTAGATGCCCATACCTAGAGTCAGAACTCCACACATCAGGACAGTCAGTGTCAGGGCTGTTACTAGAGCTCCCATCAGAATCAGGGGACTCGTGGCGGTTGGCAGGTCTAGGGAGAAAGAATGTCACACCAGCAGGCAGCAGGAGGCTCCATTGTCCCTCTACCCTCAAATATATTTATTGTTTGTTTGTTGAGACAGTGTGACACAGACTTGCCTCAGACTCTCAACTCTGCTTAACCTATCCACTTCTTGGATTACAGATGTGTGTACCATGTCTGGTGCCCTTAAATCTTACCAATGCTTCAAGTCTCAGCTCAGGGTTTACTTTTCCACACACCTAGACAAAAGCAACTCTCCCTCCCGAGAAGCCCTTAGCTATTTGATCCTTCCATAGCAACTGCCATTCTTAGATACATATCTATATATCTGAATTTCCATCTTGCCTCCCACACTAGCCTACATATTCTTGACAGTGGAGTGTGCTCTGATGCATTGCCAACCCTCTATCCGGCACTCCATACACTGCCTGGCACACAACAGGCATTTACATTGCCTTTCCCAGTATCCTACTGCTCCTACCAGCCTGTGACCCAGAAGTCAGATGGAGAGCAAAGACAAGACATACCCATGCAAGTGATACCATCCACAGCCAGCTCCATGCCCTCTGGGCATATGCATTCAGTCTTCTGGAGCTCTGCCTGCCACTGGCAGTCTTTGAACAGGCAATGACTACAGTTGAGGTGTTTTCGGATTTCCACCTCCCCATGGCCCTCAGTGACTATGAGCGAAAGAACAGATATAGATACAGTGGGTTGGGAAGTGGGGATGGGGACGGGACATACAGGACTTGCCAGCCACTTGCTGAATTCAAGCTCAGCAGTTTAGGGTAAGCAGCAGTACCAACCACATCAACATGCAGGGTGATGACCGAGCCTGGGGACTTTTTTGGGGGGGGAGTGGTTGTTTTCAAGACAGGGTTTCTCTGCGGCTTTGGATGCTGCCCTGGAACTAGCTCTTGTAGATCAGGCTGGTCTTGAACTCACAGAGATCCGCCTGCCTCTGCCTCCCGAGTGCTGGGATTAAAGGCGTGTACCACCACCACCTGGCAACCTGGAGACTTGTTGTTGATGATTTTATTCACAAGCAGAGAGCAGTAAATGCCCATGCTTGTGAAAGTCAGAATTCAGTTTTCTTCTTCCACCATGGATTTTGAGCAACAAACTCGGGTCATCAGGCTTAAGAGGCAAGGGTTTTACCAGCTGAGCCATCTTGGTGGCCCGGCCCGGGGCACCCCAGTCAAGCCTAACATTACATATTCTGGAACCCTTGAGCCCTGGGGTGTTTGGAGAGAATTCATAGCAAGGAAACTTGACTAGCAGTTTACAATACTTGTACTAGAGTTATAGCTCACAGATATTTCTCAAATGTTCCTGTGCCATTTAAGACCTGGATATCTCCCTTGCTCAGTCTAGACACAGGGTGTGTGGGGGGGTGCATTGGTCCTGCCTCCACAAGATGATGGGACAGACTTAGTAGACTTCCTAGGGGAGGCCGTACCCTCTCCAAGGAGCAGAAGAGAGGTTGGGTGGAGGGACTGGGGGGGAGTGGGAGGAGAGGAGGGAGGGGGAACTGGGTTTGGAATGTAAAAAGTTAAGAAAAAAGAGCAGGTTAAAAAAAAAAAGGAGCCGGGCGTTGGTGGCGCACGCCTTTAATCCCAGCACTCGGGAGGCAGAGGCGGGTGGATCTCTGTGAGTTGGAGACCAGCCTGGTCTACAAGAGCTAGTTCCAGGACAGGCTCCAAAAGCCACAGAGAAACCCTGTCTCGAAAAACCAAAAAAAAAAAAAAAAAAAAAAAAAAAAAGCAGATGGTACCTATGGTTGTGGGTCCAGGGACCCAGGAGGATGGCTGACCAGACTGAGAGGTAGGAGGTTGGGGCAAATACCTGCCAAAGGCTGCAGGTAGAGCTCGATGCTGGGATGTACAAAGGAAATGCCATCTTTCCCATCAGCCCAGAGAATGTCAGACTCTGAAGTATCGCCACCTTGAAATAGAGAGTAATAAGTGGTTTAACTTGGTTGGGAAGCTGGCTTATGAGCAACAGGAAAGCTAAGATCTCCCACTGTAAATCCTGTATGGATTTCTTACAATGACACCGCCTTACAGGTGTCAAGGGACTGGAGAATCGGGTACTGACTGTTCCTCCAGATCCCAAAGCCTGGGTGGGACACCCTTTGTCTGTCTGAGCCCCTCCAGATCATGTACCCTGTTGAGTTTAGCCCACAAATTCCATTTCCATGTGAACAAAGGGATGCGTCATAAAGTGTTCACAAACAGTCTGGTCCTGATAGACTGGGGGTTCTACTTCTTCACATCAATGTCGCCAGACTCTGGAGCATCAGCACCCTCCCCTGGAGTCATAGATTGTGGCCATGAATTTCTCTTTAACCATAGCAATTAATGTCTAATTAAAAATAAATTTTATGTATTTATTGTGTACAATTGATACTTTGAAATGTGCATGTATTTCACAATCTCTTAAGTCAATCAACATATGTACCATTTGTTGTTTATAGTAACAGCACCTCAAGTCTCTCTTAGCCATTTTGTTATTAGGTCTAGGGATGTAGCCTAGTGGTAGAAAACTTCTCTAGCATGCCCATGGCCCTGGGTTTGACCCACAGGCTGGGTTTTATCCCCTACACTGACAGAACCAAAAACACTGTTATTAATTGTAGTCGCCATATTGAACCAAAGATAACTTATGTTGACTCCTATCTAATTAAACTTCTTTTTAATGTTTGACCAAATCTTCCCAGCTTCCAACGCTGGATTTGTATTTTTAACCCATCAGTGATGACCACACTTTGAGAACTACTGATTAACCCATCTCTTCCCTTCCCCTTTCCAGCTCAACTTGCTAACAAAGTCGGCCCTACACTCCTTAGATTTTGGTAGAGTGATTTGGGCTTTTCTGCTTTGCTTTTAAGTCAGGGTTTCACTGTGTGGTCCTGGTTGGCCTAGAACTTGCAGAGATCAGCCTGTTTCTGCTTCTCAAGTACTAGGATTAAAGGAATCCTAGCTAATTTAGCTCTTTGTAAAAGACAAAACAAAACCAGCCTGTAGCCCAGCCTGTCCTCAAACTTTCTCTGTTGCTACTTAGTTTTAAATCCTTGCAGGGCGGTTGTGGTGCACATCTTTAATCCCAGCACTCGGGAGGCAGAGGCAGGAGGATCTCTGTGAGTTCGAGACCAGCCTGGTCTACAAGAGCTAGTTCCAGGACAGTCTCCAAAGTCACAGAGAAACCCTGCCTTGAAACACCCCCCCCAAAAAAGAAAGCAATCCTTCTGCCTCCACCACGCACGTGCAGGCGAATGTGCCACCACGCCCAGGTCTGACCTCCTTTCTGAGAGCACCTACTGTGGCTTAGAGAGTGAAGCATTCCCTACCTATCCTGTAGAAAGCTCCGGCCAGGTTCTTAGGCTCTACCCTCACATCACCCGGGCTGCCCCGCTGCCCCTCCCAAGGGTGCACCTACCCCGGTAGCCGCCGCCGCCGCCGCCGGCGGAGCAAGCCCCGCCACCTCCCCCGAAACCTCCAGCCGCGGCCCAGCGGAGCGTGGTCCAGGCCTCCGCGCAGCCCTCGCCGCCTTCGGCCCCTTCCCGCAGCGAGCGTCCGGCCTGCGGAGAGGGGGCCCGCGACGCCCAGCCGCCTCCTCCACCTGCGAAGCGACAGCGGGCGACTAGTAGTGGCGGTGCGTGACGGCCCGCCCCTCCCCTCCCCTCTGCCCCGCGCGCTCACCTGCCGCGCCCCCCTCTCCCGCCGCTCCCAGGCGCCGCTGTGCGGTTCTCCAGTTTCTCGAGGGCCGCCTTAGTCTGGCCTCGGTCATGTCGCCTCCAGTAGGACCTCCCGCCGCCTCCCGCCGCCACCAGCAGCGGCTCCAGCTCCCCCCGCGCGCAACTGCGGGGCCAGTGGCTGGTGAAGGGCCACGCCCGTGTACCGAGGGACCCCGCCCAGGAACCCAGACAGAGAGAGGGGCCTGGGATCCTAACGCCCAGCTAGGGGTCGACGCGATCAGCACTCTGTGCACCTACCCGGAAGATGTAGGTGGCGCCCCCGCCACCCCCGCCCCCGCCGGCCCAGCGTCTCCAGCCGGGGACCCTTTCGGTCCCCGTTGCCGCATGCTCTCCAGTGGCCCAAGACTCTCCCAGACAGACGAGCTGGCTCTCAGGGCTCCTCTGAGTGGCACCAAGGTGGAAATCTGCGTGACCAGGGACCCTCTTCTCCCCGTGCACCAAGGATGCCTTCCCCAGCTCTCGGCCCGGGCGCTCCGCTTACTCCGGGACAGGCGTCCTCGCCCTGCTGCCCCACAAGGATGTACAACGGCTCCCCTCGACTAAGGAAGAAGACCGCCGAGACGAAGATGCCGTGCGCCCGTGACAGGTGGTTTCTGGCGCCTTTGCCTCCCGCGGCTCCATAGGCGGAGATCCTGAGGGAAGAGGATGCAGGGTTTCGCGCCCGGGTCCTGGCTCAGGCTGCGGCGCGAGGTCTGGAAACCCGCGGCAGGGAAACTTGCTAAGCGGCTTAGTGCGATCGACTGTGAAGGGATGGGCGGACTGTGTTTGCAGTTAGGATCCACGCCTGATTCAGGAGTGTTAACGGAGATGGAGGGAAGGGACAAGCCCCATGTGGAGCCACTGCTGATTAGGCGGACATCCTGTCGATGGTAACAGGATCCCTGCTACCGGCTAACTCGGCCCTATTGCCACACTTCTCGCTGGAAGAACTAGAATCGAAGTGACTGACAATAGGCACCGCTGCGGATGGTGCTCTGGGTCCCGCTTTCCCGGACCGTAGCAGGCGATTGCCACCCTCGCCCTTGCCAGGCACTTACAGATACTGGCCGGTGTCTGGCGCCCGCCACAGCTGCACGCCTTTCAGAGGCCCGGTAGCTCCCACTGTCACCATCACGCTGCTCCCTGTGTATGCCCCGTCGCACTGTGTTTGTGTGGGCCCCCGCCGGCCGCTGGCGCCACAGGTGTTGAACACCCAAGGCCCCCGCGTGCCTAGGTGCAAGGGAGAAGGAAAGAGTGGAGTTCCTGCCCAGGCGTAGGGATCTGGTGATGTTGAGCGAGGAAAACGGAGGAGGCTGAAGCTCACCTAGAGGATTTGGGAGGGAAGCAGGCTCCAATCTACTGGGCATGGGGGTGACTTTCTGCTCCTGTGAGTTGGCGACTAGCACCGGCAAGGGTGAGGATATTAGAAAAGGTGCCTGGAACTCCGAGTTGGAGCAAAGAATAGTTCCTGAAAGGCGACCGGGTAAGAAGAGTGGTTAGAAGAAGGCTCAGAATGTGAACGGAGAGACATAAGAGATTGATGGCCACTCGACAGCATCCTGCCTGCAGCCACGCTCCTAATGATACCCAGCGAGCGCACACCAGAGCCCGAAACCGGAGACCTACCACCCAGTCAGGTCGTCCGAGCCCTGCCAGGAGTCTGCGTATACCAGGTTCTCCATTTCAGAGTTCTTCTCCCTGCGTGACTTGGGGTATGTACCGTGCCGGGTCCTACGTACAGCGCCTCCACCCATTTCCTCCATTTAGATTGGTGTCCTTAATTCCCAGGTAATGCCAAGGCCCCACCTGATTCTTAGATTTGTGTGTGCTCCGCGCTTCTCTTGATGCACTCTAGAAGCCCAGGCCAGAGAGCTTTGGTTCCAGGCCGCCTTAGAAGGAACCATTGAGACCTGGTCTATCTCTGATGCAGTCCCAAACCTAGGTGTCTCTGGTTGGCTGGTACTCGGACCATCAGGGAGTACTTACCGGCAGCTCCCAGCCACAGCAGCAGCTGGTAGGAGCAGCCCATCGCTCGATCGGTTGATTCCAGCTAAGGGTGTAGACTCAGAGTTATCCCCACTACCCTGCGGACGTGTAGCCGGTCTGGCTACGCCCACATGGCAGGGAGGGAGTTAGAGGAGGAAAAGGCGGGGAATGTGGGCAGTGAGGTCCCCAAGCTTCCGGGAAGATCCTTGCTGAACTCCCACCAAGGGGCTCTCAGTCCCTTGCCACTGGGTGAGTTCGTGGTAGAAGAAAAAGCTGGCTCTATTCTATTGGTTTGAGATAGTAGCCTGGAAGTAGCTAGCTACATCCTAGCATTTGGCAGTAGCTTCTGTGGTTTTCAAGATAGACCAGAACAAATGGCTTCATTGGTGGCGGTGTTTGCCTGTTTGAATGATCACACTTGGAAAGTATGTAGAACCAGGTTGGCCTTCAAAGACCCCACCTGCCTCCTAAGTGCTGGGACTAATGGAATACACTACAATGACTTGCAGGAGTATTCTTTAAATTGTACCCAGTAAGGCATTATTGCTCGCCATTGCTGTGGTTATCAATCAGTGCCTTTCTGACCACATGGCAGGAAGAACATCCCATACCTCAGGACATAACTTTCTGGGTTTGTTACACAGTTCCATTGTCCTATGCACAACTTGTTACTGCCATGACTAGAAAAGGTGTCTGAGAACTCCAGCAGTGTAGTTCATACTTCTAACCCAGCTCCTGCCAGGTGGAGAGAACTCGGTGTTCAAGGGTTTCCTCTGCTATCAAACTGGATGCCAGCCTTGGCTACAGGAGACCTCACGAAGTGACTCAAAATGTACGGAAGGTGACAGGGGGTGTTACTGAGTAGCACGGCCACCTGCCAATCACACACTAGCAAGACAGCCATAAGCTAAGAGGGCCCTGGAATTAAGCCTGCAGGTTGTTTTGTGTATTGTATCCTCTATCTTTGGTTCAAAATATTAATGTTAAACCAGGCATGGTGGCTCATGCCTGTAATTCCATCACTTAGAAGGCTGAGGAGGGTGGATTGCTATGAATTCCAGGCCATCCTCAGCTGGAGTAATACTTTATCTCAAAAAACAAAAACCCACAAACAAACAAGAAAACTCCCTACAAGATCTTTTGCAAAAGATCTTCAGCCGTCAGCAGAGGAAAAGAGATAGGGTATCACCTGGTACCCAGTGCTAATTTCTAATCCATGGGTATGAACCTTCCAGAATGCTAAAATCCCACCATGGTTATTAGCCCTGCACAAATAGTAGTCTTGTGTGCTATGGGAGGACATTGCTTTGGGAGGAAGCACACTAGGAGCACCTGGGTCAAGATAAGGGAGAACCAGCCGGGCGGTGGTGGTGCACGCCTTTAATCCCAGCACTCGGGACGCAGAGGCAGGAGGATCTCTGTGAGTTCGAGGCCAGCCTGGTCTACAGAACGAGTTCCGGGACAACCTCCAAAGTAATACAGAGAAAACCTGTCTTGAAAAACAAAACAAAACAAAAATCCAAAAAAACAACCAGACCAAAACAAAAACAAAAACCTTGAAAACAAAAAGCTAGTGGTGTGATGACACATGGCCATAATTCAGCACTTTGGAGGTAATGGCAGGAGGATCATCAGTTCACAGTCATTCTAAGACACATATGGAGTTCAATATGGAGTTCAAAGTCAACCTGATTCACATGCAACTCTATATCAAATAAAATACAGGGTCAGTGAGATGGTGACCAGCAAAATGTAAATAAAACAGGGCCAGTGAAAGGTGCTTGCTTCAACCTGAGGCCTGAATTAGATCCCTGGGACCCACGTGGTGGAGAGAGAACTCACTCTTCTAAGTGCTTTTCTGACCCTCACCACACACACACACACACACACACACACACACACACACTGTAAAGTTCAAAGGCTGAGGGCAGTGGTGCACACTTGTTTAAAAACGTAAGTAAATAAAATGAAATACGACAGTTTATGTTTTGATCTACTCCTCCCAGTCATGGTCTCACTAAGGAAAGTCCACTGTGTGGGGCTGGAGGATGGCTTTGTGGGTAAGTGCATGCATCGGTTTGGTTTCCAGTACTCACAGCAGGCAGATAACCACCTCTACTGACCTCTCCAGGGGGATCCAACATTACCCTCCCACCTCTGCAGGTTGTTACATACATGCCATTCATACTTACAGATACATACACATAAACTTAGAGGAAAAAGCCCACTGAGAATGGCACATGGAGAGTACTACATCAGGCTGGCATTTGGCCTCACTGATACCTGTACTTCCAGGGTCCTACACAGAATTCTCCAGGACCACCCACTCCCAAGAGCACTGTCACTATCACAAACTTCCAGGACACACATCTTTGCCATCTCTAGATGCAGACTGCTTTTTTTTTGGTTTTTAAAGGTGTGTGCCACCACCGCCCAGCTCTGTTTTTACCTCCAATTGTGATTTTTTTCTCCTACTTCTCTACTTGAGATAATCCACTCTTGTGACCAACTCTGAACATGACAAAAACAAGTCCAGATCAGCTAGACTAGAAAAGAATTTATTTCAGCAGTCATACACCGTGTCCTGGTGAAGTGGGTGAGGGACTCAGACTGCTCTGTGCCCACAGTCGGGTAAGCAGCTAAGTCACCCTCCACTCCTAGCACAGCCCTCAGAGGCCCCTGATCCTGGGCTCCAGTATCGAGATGTAAAGAGTCCCTTCTGTTCTAAAAGGGCTCAAGCAATGTGGTCTCGGGACGGCAAGCCTTGTGTCCCCTTGTTCCCCACGTTCCCTTATGAAATGATGTCCTGGATGAGCGGGCTCCCACTGGCAAGCCCGAGGAGAATATGTTCATCTTCAGCGGTGCCGAGTGCTCTACGACATCTTGACCCCTCCATTCTGGAGCACCTCTGTGGGCAATGTCTGAAGGTACTGCTGCCTCAGGCGAGGCAGCTGGGAATACAGCTCAAAGCCCCCTGGGAGGCTGGAGTTGGGAAGCTTGTAGTGGAGGAGATGCTGCCGAAGACCCTGCAGAGAGGGCAAAAACCATGAAGTGCGTGGTCAGTCTGTTGAGGTTTGGTTCCTTAAGCCCCCCAAATCTTTCATCTTCCCAATACCCACAATCCTACCTCATCTGCCAGCAGCCATGTTTTCTGCAACATAGTCTTTCGGGCAGCCTTCACCTCATCCTAGGAGCGTAAGAGGGAGATGTGGCACTTGCCAAGGACTAGCACCCACAGCTGGCCTTGTTAGCTCCTACCTCCTCCCCAGCTGGCCTACTAGCTGCCTCCCTCCCTTTGAATATGGAGATGTGACTTACTGAGCTCTTTGGGTCTTGGGAGAAGATGAAACTATTGACATGAGCCACAGCTACAGTGTAGAGGACAGGGCACCAATGTGGACGGAGTGCACCAGTAACCAGAGCCCTAAAGTAGAGCTGAAGGAGAGCCAGGCTGTCTTCAGCAGGCTCTGTGTAGCACTCCAACGGCACAGGCAGCTGTATGGAGGGAAATGAGAAACAGGGCAGGGCGAGGGAGGGACTGTGCATCAGTGGGCAGTAGTGGATGGCTGCTGGTCACATGTCATCAGGGCAGACAGAGATCAGGTCCTAGGAAGACACTTCCCTTCTTTAGTACGCGAATGAAAGCTAAAGAGCAAGGACTAGAGCTAGGGCGTGGCTTAGAGTCTGAGCACCTTCCAGGCACGCGTAAAACCCTGGGTTCCCTTGCCAGCACACAGTCTCTCTCTTTCCACCCCTCCTTCCTTCATCCCTGCCTCCCCTTTCCCTCCCCCCCCCCCCCCCCCGAGACAGGGTTTCTCTGTGTAGGGTTGGAGCCTGTCCTGAAACTCATGTAGAGTCACCTGCCTCTGCCTCCCGAGTGTTGGAATTAAAGGGTGCACTACCATTGCCTGGCTACAGTATTGATTTCTTAAGTGTACTTAATGGTAACAAACGCTTAAGATGTAAGGCCAAATGAAAAATTCTCTAGGCAGTAATTCCAATTTTTTTTTTTTTGAGACAGGGTTTCTCTGTATTGTTTTAGAGGCTGCTCTGGAAATCGCTCAGACTCTGGCCTCGAACTCACAGAGATCCACCTGCCTCTGCCTCCCAAGTGCTGGAATTAAAGGCGTGCGCCACCAATGCCTGGCCAGTAATTCCAATTTTATAAAAATACACAAGTATACAAAAGAGACTAGAAAAAATATAAATAAAGCAATTGTCATTGAGTCAGGAGTAGAAGTGCATGCTTATCATTCCTGAATACATCCATCCAGAACAGTCTGCGTTACAGAGGAAGACACAGTCTCAAAACTTTTTTTTTGAGACAGGGTCTGTATGTGGCTCTGGCTGACCTGGAACTCGCTATGTAGACCAGGTTGGCCTCAGACTTATAAAGACTCATTCACCTCTGTCTCCGGAGTGCTGGAACTAAAGGTGTGTGCCACTATACCCGATCCTGAAACTTTATTATTTATTTTCATCATTGATTTATTTACTATTTGGTCTTTGGAAACAGAGTTTCTCTGTGTAACCGTCCTGGCTGTCCTGGAACTCCATTATGTACACCAGGCTGGTCTCAGGCTCAGAGATCTGCCTGCCTCTGCCTCCCGAGTGCGTGTGCTACCTACCATGCCCAGTGTGAGCTTGACTGCCTTTCAGGACTTTGCTTCTTAGCCTTATTTCCAGCAAGTGCTCCACAGAAATTTCTCAAAAGAGTCAAAGTCTCCCCAAACTTCCACACCAGGTAAATCTCTCTCCCCCATAACACCTGTTCCTTATGAAGTCCACTGCAATTGTTTTAAAAATTCTCTGAACTCTGACTTAACATGTCAAGAATCTGAGTAATTAAGAACCATGGTTTTGGTCTTGGCCTGTCTTTCATCTAGACTGTAGGAGTCTACAAGCAGAAGCTAAACCTTGTTATTATGAATGTCTACTCTCCCAGATACCATGGTAAAAAGCCTTCTATTCTCTGCCATCCCGATGCCTTCAACGCCCCCAAGAAGCAACATGAGAAACTGAGGCCCACCACTGCTCCGCATTGCTTGGGACAGCCCCCAAGTGTCCAGTACAGGGCTCCTAGGCAGCCCTGAAAGGCTGAGAACGTACCTGAGTCAGGGGCAGGCCTAGGGCTCGCAAGACTCCCACATGCTCCCCAAAGAGGGCAAGGCGCAACGTGACACTGAACCGACGCTGCAGAGGAAGGAGGACCAGAGCCCCGAACAAGTGGTCCCCAAAAGAGACAGCCTCAAAGTGCTCTAAGAAGCCGGCATAGAGGTCAGGAAAAGACGCCAGGCCAGGGAGGGGGCAGTCCAGGTTGAGGCTTGGCAGGATTTGGGGCCGACAGAGCCACGCTAAAAGAGCCGCCACCAGGCGCTGTATGGGAGTCTCTCTGAATAGCTCGCTGTCCACCAGGAACACACACATGAGCCTTGCCAGGCGGGCAGCAGGAGGCACAGCACAGAGGGCTTCAGGGCGCCAGCTCTCCAGAACTAGCACCCACTGTAGGACCCGCACAGCGGTGCCTACAGTGTCAGCAGCAGGAAGCCCAGAAGGAGTATCTGAAGCCCGATGGTAGAGATGTATCAATGGCTGGAAAGGCCAGTCAGTGGGCAGCAGTGGCTCCTTAGGCACAGGCAGTAGCAGGCTTGAGACTCGCAGTAGCTCCCCACGGTATAAGGCTTGGGAAGTCAGCAGGCTGGCTCGGGCTGGTGAACAATGAGCCAGGTAGCAGCTGCGGATGCTGGGGAGATCCTGGCAAGCTTGAACTAGGAGAGCCCCTCGTCTGCACTGAGGGTCCCCACTGTTCCCTAAGGACAGTCCATCGGAGAAGTCAGCTGCCTCCGGACCCCCTGATGCATTTTCCCTGTAACAGGACACGAAAACCAAAACTGAGGCCTGGAACCATAGCATCCAGACAGCGGTGGCGGCTCTCTAGGGCTTCCAAATCCAGTCCTGTGCCTTTCTGCTCCCAGACAGCCAGCCTCTCACACCACAATGTTGCACAGCAGTTAGGAGATGGGACAGAGGCAAGTTTACTTAAACTTCTGTGCTTGATCTCTAGCTGTGCTGGGACTAAGGTATGTTCCACGCAGATCCTACTTACTTATTTGTTTATTTACTTTTGAGACAGTCTCATTCTCATATAGCCCAGGCTGACCTAGAACTTGACAGGTAGCCAAGGCTGGCCTTGAACTCCTGATTTTCTTGCTGCTACATCCCAAGAGCTGGGATGACAGTTGTGCATCACCATACCAGGTCCTCCACTTGAATCAGAGCCTCACACATGCCACAGGCATTCTCTGTTCAACTGCACCCCTAGCTTATATACCATTTTTTAGTGAATGTCATACTGTAAGTCTTATCATTTTTGGGTGGGATGAAGATGAGTAGCCTCATCTTCACTATATGAGAGAATAACAAATTAAGTATAATATATGGAGGAAAGAGACTGAAACCTAGGTTTCCCGGCTCCAAGATGCTGTTTTGTTAACATACTCAGCAGTATCCAAAAGTGCCAAACAAACACTTGATCCTTGAAACCCCTGGACTCACGGCAGGAACTCCGGCCGGAACACACAGCTCAGCAGCAGCTCTTGTGCAAGGTATTCACTTCCAGGCAGCAGCCGGCTCAGCAGGATCAAGGCCACAGCATGGAGGAGGGCAGTATTGGCGGCTAGCTCTGGTTTCAGCGTTGCCTGGGGAGGAAAGACAGGCTGTTAGTCAGTGCAGGGAGGGCAGCACGGAGGATGTAAAACAGAGAGGAGTGAGGATATGGAGAGAAAGATTGAGGATATCAACCAGGGAATATGGGCTAAAGTAGGAACCGCGTGGCCCCGTAGAAACAGCACAGGCAAGAGAGGAGCAGGAGGGACCACAGGGTGGGGATGACTCTGCAGACAGGAACCCACCGCTTTTTGGGCTAGGGAGAGCACCAGGTACTGCAGGTGGTACTCATGGCGCAGAGCCCAGGCAGAGAAGGGTGTGAGTTGTGGGGCAGGCACGGGAGCCACACACTGAAGAAAGTACTTCTGGAGTCCTGGAGCAGCCAACACAGCAGCCAGCTGAGGAAACGAGTTTGTTCAGATCTGGAAATTGACCTTTAAGTGTGCTAGGGCTCCCCAGATGGCTGGCCTCTCCCAGCCACTCAGAAAAATAAGGGCTCCCCTCTTCTGGCCACCCCCCACGCCCCTCTTCTGGCCACCTCCCTCTCTTCCTACCCTTCTATCTTGGTAGCCTGGCCTCTAAGTAGGTACCCAAGACTTACCTGCCCACAAAGCCCCTTGTGGATCCGGAGCAGGATGTTGAGGAGAGAGAGGAGGGCGGTGAGGAACGGGAAGGGTGAGGCTGAGCCAGCCACACTGAGAGGGGGGCAGCCGCCTGCACAGCCCAGTGACACGAGGCTGGGGAGAGCTTCAGGAGCAGGGGCACAGGACAGCGGATTGCAAAGCGGGGAGCAGGGCCTGCAGGGAAAATGTAGATGCTGAGCCGACTCTGGTCTGGTGAATGGAAGCGGGAACCTAGCTGTGCAGATCAGTGTTCATGTTCCTCATCGTCCCAAGGGGTTTTCCCTGCTGGGAATCTGGGTTTCTTCCAGGCCCCTGAGGAGTCACACCCTGGGATGGATTGGCAGACAGACCCAGGAACCCCTCAGGAGAGGAAGAACCTCCTCTGCACACTCCCCAGCTGCCCACACAGAACATACCTCAAGGAATCCCACAGATGGCCCAGAGAAGGCTGACTCAGCAATGGCAGCAAGAACTCATCCAACAAGCGCTCCATGTCCTGAAGCCAATCCTCTGGGCACAAGCCTGTCTACAGGGCCAAAGAATCACTGAGCTGATGGTCCAAAACATCCACTTTTCTTTTTTCTTCATCTTTATTGATTTTTATTTTATGTGTATTGGTATTTTGCCTGCATGTACATCTGTGTGAAGATGTCAGAACTCTGGGAGCTGGAGTTACAGACACTTGTGAGCTGCGATGTGGGTGCTGGGAACTGAACTCAGGACCTTTGGAAGAGCAGCCAGTGCTCTTAACCACTGATGTAAGTGTAGTCTTCCCGCCAGCCGCTTGGGTACCACTGCTGTCTCAGCCCCCAAATAACACACAGGACGCTATATTAATTATAAAGCTGTTGGCCATTTGCTATGATGTCTTATTGGCATCCTCATCATGACTGACTGTGTCTCTCTTTCCCAGAATCCTCCTCGACTCCTAGTCCCACCTATCTTGCTTCCCTATTGGCCAACAGTGCTTTATTCAACAACCAATAAGATAAGCACATACACAGAAGGACTTCCCCCATCACACTGAGCCATCTCTCCAGCGCCCAAACACTCATTGTTTTAGTCCTATGGACCCAGACTAGTCCTCACATGCTAAAGGCCTCAAAAAATCTGTTTGGAAGCTTCCACAGCCTGACCTTGCTGAAGGATGGGCCACCCTGAGCTTGCTCTGGTACACAACATCTAGGACTACATGAGAAGAACAGACAGAAGCTAAGCTCCTGCTCAGGGGTCTCTGGTCCCAGCAGCAAGGTTCCTGGAAGCTTCCCTGGGAAACAGAAGTAGGAAGAGACAGGTAGACTGAGAGGTGAGGGTAGGGATCGCTAGAGTAGCAGCTGTCTACATGTGGGGTCTGGTCACTAGAGTAGAGTAGCAGCTGTGTACATGTGGGGTCTGGTCACTAGAGTAGAGTAGCAGCTGTGTACATGTGGGGTCTGATCACTAGAGTAGAGTAGCAGCTGTGTACATGTGGGGTCTGATCACTAGAGTAGCAGCTGTGTACATGTGGGGTCTGGTCACTAGAGTAGAGTAGCAGCTGTGTACATGTGGGGTCTGGTCACTAGAGTAGAGTAGCAGCTGTGTACATGTGGGGTCTGGTCACTAGAGTAGAGTAGCAGCTGTGTACATGTGGGGTCTGATCACTAGAGTAGCAGCTGTGTACATGTGGGGTCTGGTCACTAGAGTAGCAGCTGTGTACATGTGGGGTCTGGTCACTAGAGTAGAGTAGCAGCTGTGTACATGTGGGGTCTGGTCACTAGAGTAGAGTAGCAGCTGTGTACATGTGGGGTCTGGTCACTAGAGTAGAGTAGCAGCTGTGTACATGTGGGGTCTGATCACTAGAGTAGAGTAGCAGCTGTGTACATGTGGGGTCTGGTCACTAGAGTAGAGTAGCAGCTGTGTACATGTGGGGTCTGATCACTAGAGTAGAGTAGCAGCTGTGTACATGTGGGGTCTGGTCACTAGAGTAGAGTAGCAGCTGTGTACATGTGGGGTCTGGTCACTAGAGTAGCAGCTGTGTACATGTGGGGTCTGGTCACTAGAGTAGCAGCTGTGTACATGTGGGGTCTGGTCACTAGAGTAGAGTAGCAGCTGTCTACATGTGGGGTCTGGTTCCCTTCTTCTACTCTCAGTACCACACCTATACAATCTGTATGTACCTACCCATGCCAGTACAGAAGGGGTGGGGAAACACAGTCAGAACAGGAGGAAGCGGTAGGATGCAGACGAAGAGAGACGGGCAGGCTGCACTCACCTGCTGACTCCAGGTCTGATAGTAGGCACCCAGGAACAGCAGGCAGGCAGTGGGCACTGGGCCCAGGGCACTCCACACATCAGGCCTGGGCAGGAACTTTAGGATCTGCTTTAGACATGGTTCGACCAGTGGCTGCAGGCCAGACACCTGTGTCCAGGTGATCGAAGAAGGTAAGGCCGACGCACAAGCCTCAGCCGAGCCACTGCCAGAGTGCCAAAAAAGGGACAAAGGTGAGGGTCTGGCCACCTTACTCCCGGTGGAGGAGCGCTCCCATCCGTCCTGGGGTTGCCGTTGGGCAAGCCTGCTGGCAGGCTCGGAGCTGGCCTACCTGGTGGGTTCAGGATGTGTGCGGTTAGCTGCCAGGGTCAGCTGAGTAACAAGAGTGAGTAGAGAGGCTATCCGCTGCATGCACCGCGGCTGTGGGGGCTGGGTGCTGAGCTCTGTAGGCAGGGTCTGCAAGGCCCGCACGAGCACTGGGTACAGCTCCCTGGGGAAGACAACTGACCTTCGCTGTACGAAGAGACCACCACGAGGGCACAAAGCACAGCCCTGCCAGGAGCTTCAGCAGGGTGAAAGGCCACCAGGAGGGAGAAGGCCCCAGGGTTGAGACACCATGCAGGGCTCAGTCCTGAAAACTGGGAAGGCTGCCACCCTTCAAGGCTGCTCCACAACAGAGAACTGACATCTGATCTCACCAATACACTGACACTTTTGTCCAAGACTGAGGAAACCCTCTCTTCCCTAGTAGGCCCTGACTCCCAAGCAACCCCGCAGCAGACATCACTCTTGGTCTCCCTTCCTTGGGGCCTTGAACAAAGCTGAAGGAAGTAACGCACAACAGCAGGGCTCTACAACAGTGGGGCTCTACAAGAGGCCTCCTTCTTGCCGCTCCTCACCTGTAAAGGTCACTGCCCTGGCCGTAGGAAGCGACCACGGCCCACAGACGGAAGGCCTCGGTGCTCAGCGTCTCCGCCTCCTCGGGGGGCAAGGCCAGTTCCTGTGGCACTTGGGCGATGAATCGGCACAGCCGGCTCCTGAAGTCAAAGCTGCTCAGCTGGGGATGAGCACAGGGTGTGGCGTCGGGATCGTCCAACCAGGATCGGCTCCCTCTTGGGAACAGGCTCAAGCTGGTCCCATTCCAAGTCTCTGAAGCCACAGGGTCTATGGCAGGTGTGAAAGAACCTCACCCCCCCTTCATCTTTTTTTTTTTATCATTATTGGGGGCTACAGATGCTCATATGTCACATGCACATGGAAGTCAAACGAAATTCACAGGGTCACTTTTCTCCTTCTCCCATGTGGGTTCTGGGACGTGGCCTCAGGCCATCAGGCTTGGCAGCAGTGTTTTTACCTGCTGAGCCATCTCACTGGCCAGCACCTTTCCTTCTGTTTAGACAGTGTTTGCTAGGTACTTTTTCTACCTGGCTACAGGTGGTGAGTGCCTGCCTGTTGGTTTGCATCAGAGAACCCTCCCCACATTAGGAGACCAGAGTAGGTCCAACAGACCCAGGTGCCCAGACTCCTGCCTGATGGTTTCTGTTGAATTTCTGAGCAACTGGACCATGCTTAATCCAGCCCAGCCCAGCCCTATCTTACTTTATAGCCTCCATCTTTTGCCCTGTGTCCTGCTTACCAGTCGGGCAGCAATATTCCTCCCAGCTGAAGCCAGGACTCTAAGCAGTTTCATGGCAGCAGCACAGGGCACTTTATATAGACTGGAAGTAGGTCCCACTGCCATGGGGGTCCAACTGGTAGGCAGGAACTCTTGAACTATGGTCTCTATTAGCCGAGGACACTCCAGAACCTGCAGGAAACAGGAGGAAAAGGGAGGCAGAGGGGACCAAGATGAAATCATCAGCTGGGCACAGACCACTCGCTTACGCCTAAATCTCAGTATGCAGGATGCTGAGGAAGGATTTCCACATGTTCCAGGTCAGGCCAACCTGTATGAGCTTTAGGCTAGTCTGTGCTGTAACGAGATCCTATCTCAAGACAACAGCAGCAACAAGAATAACAACAAAAGCCGTAAACTAAAGGAGGAAGAGCCATGGGTTGTTTGCCCATTCATTGCCCCCCTTTCTTCTCACCCTCGTGGCTGACTCCAGGGAATGTCGGGCCAAGCGGATAAGCACAGCCAGGATGTCAAGGACCACAGAGGGTCCTGGGCAGGTCACCTCCAGCACATAGCGCAGCCGAGGCAGCAGATTGGTAGCCAGGAGCCCCTAGGACTCAGAGGAAGAAACTCATTGATAACTCCTCATACCCAACAAACCTGCCCACTAGGTCAAGGACTGGAATGCACATTCCCTCTACCTTGATGACATCATGTCTGGCCAGGTCGGGTGGAGGGCGGCTTTCTTCCTCAGGGGTCTTCTTTGCCTTTCCGGTTGTGGGTTCGTCATCCTCACCTTCATCATCTTTATCCTCCTGACTGGGCATCAGAGGGAACACCAAAGCTCCATGATACCAAGAGAAGGTGCTGTCAAGGAGTTCCTGCCAGAGGATGGGGCAGAGGCGGGAAGAGACGGAAAGGCAAGAAATGGTTCCAGGGTAGAGCAAAATTCTCCCTCCTGACACACACAAACAGCAGAGGCAAGGCTCCCGGGCTTTTGGCATTGAGAAGAGGCTGCTACGTGCCTCCCGCGTCTCCATTCTGCCTGCAAAGCCTTGGCAAAGGGCATACCTAGAATGAGGAGCAGAACTCTGTCACCTCTGAACCCCATTCCTATCCCTGACATACCTCATCTCCAGGAGCTACTAGCAGAGTACGAAGAGCCCGGACAGCTGCTGCGATGACACCATCCACCCTGTCATCCAGAGAGAAGCGCAGCAGGAAGAGGAAACCAGCATCCAAGAGGAGGCGCAAGATGCTGCCCACTAGGCGGTCTCCAAACTCACCAGCCTGGGCCTTGGGATCAGAGGGATAAAACTGTGTTGAAGATGCAGAAGTTGTATAGAACCATTGCTGACCCATGACCCTGCATTTGCACCATTCCTAGTATGACCCGTAGTGAAAATAAAAAAAGTTTAAGATCAAGGGGTGAAGGATGGGGTGGGGCTAGATAGGACCAGGCCAGCAGTCCACTTACCCGGCTGATGATCTGGGACAATACATGCAATGCTAGTGCTCTCTGTTGGGACACCTGGCTACGGGTCAGATGGAACAGCTCCTGTAGAGAGTACCCTGCTCTCTGGTGCAGGGACAAAAAGTCAGAAGGAATCATGACACAGGGCAGTGACCCCAAAATACCTAGGAAGGTGTTGAGGAAAAGGCAATATAGGCAAGTAGCATCTAGTCCTTGCTCTCCCTGGAACCTCAAGCTGATAAAGAAAATAGGGCATGTACACAGCAATGGTGGCAGAAGGCAAATAGCAGCTGATGTTTTTGTTGACTTTATTTATATGGATGTTTTGTCTACGTGTACATCTATCTGTACACCAGAAGAGGTCATCTGATCCCATGAGACTGCAGTTACAGATGGCTGTGAGCCACCACATGGGTGCTGGGAACTGAACTCAGGACCTCCGAAAGAGCAGCCAGTGCTCTTAACCACTGGCCATCTCTCAAGCCCAGTAGCTGATGTCTAATGTGGGAAAGGAATCTGATCTCAGTAGGTGGGTATAGCCTCAATGGCCCAGCAGGGAATAAGGGTATAGACATTCCCTGGAGTGAGCCCTGCTAGGCTGGGAAAGCAGGGCTATCATGTGGCAGCATCAGCAGAGAGGTATAGCAGAGATAAAGGATCCGCAGACCATCCTGCCAAGCTCAGGAGCTAGAACCTTATTCGGTGAGCAAAGGAGAGCTGGGAAACTTTCCGAGATAAGGGATGGCTTGAGTTAGGCCAGAGGCAATCAGAATGGCAGCCCCATGAGGGATGGAATGGCCTGAGGGAAAGCATGCAAGGGCTGGCTTTGAGTTCCAGAACAAAGCAAGATGCCAGCAGGAGGCACAGCATTTTGACCCTAAGAAACTGAGTGACAGCAAGGCCATGAGCTGGACCAGGGCACACAGGTCAATGGCAACTGACCAGAGCTCCTTTTCTGTTAGACACATGCCAAGATCTGCTCAGTCTTCTTTGGATCCCATGCCTTACCTCTGCCTCTTCTCCATGGTGGTGCAGGCCCAGATGGGTGGGCAGGTCCACATCGGGCGCCAGGAGTTCTCCTTGAAGGTTGAATCGGGCCTGCATTCTCTAAGAGAAAGAAAAAGACTGGGCTTGGCACAGCAGCAACTTCTCCATATACAACCACCTTAATCTCGAGCCTCTTAGGATTAGGTCTGGGCTCTATCTCTGCCTGGAAATTAAGTTCATTTCCTTAGGCAGGAGGTAGGAGAGAAGTTGAGAGCACATTAGAGCTGTTTCTCAAGCCCCAGTACTGGGCAGAAGAGCAGCAGCCCCATTCCACCTGGTTCCCCTCACCTCCTGGGTCTGCTGCCGCCGGAGCGGGGGCAGGTCCTGGGTCCAGTGGAGCTTCTCCAGTTCAATAGTGTCCATATGGAGCCATTCTTTGTGGGGGGTCACAGGTAGTTTCAGTGCTAGGGAGCAGAAGCATAGTATTCCTCCAGGGCTCAGCTCATTTGTCTGTAAGACTGCACTGGCAGAGAGCAGCGGCCACAGGCCCCCTGCACTGAATCTAGCAGCTCCTACCCTCAGCTATGGCTAAATGGTGTGGCTTGGAGGTTAGAACGCCTGGGCACTGGACGAATGTTTCAACTATAGCAGACACAGCCTATCCTGGCTCAAGCCCCTTGCTGACTCCAAAGACTTATTTGAAGGAGAAAAGGAAGACAAGAGACCACACGCCAAGGAAAGTACAGCAGTCCCCTCTCTGGTACAGACCACTGAAGGGCAAAGGCACAGGGACAAAGAAGAGGGGGCAGTTATGCTGCTCCAGTGCTGCAGGATATTCAAACACCTCTACCACATCCTCTAGCTCCTCACCCCACCCCACCCCCATTCAACCTGCCTGGCTGGCCCAGCAGTCCTCCAGGAGCAGGAGGTTCCGGGTCATAATTCAATTTCCTCTTTTGATAATCCCTAATGGAATAATCTTGTTTCTGGGAAATAAGTGCTTCCACTGGTCTCTGCGTCTGGTCTTGTATGTCTTCTCCCCTTGCCGGGCCCTGCCACCCCCTGCCACCCCCTGCAAGGCGAGGGAGGGATGAAGCAAGAGCTGTGCATCTGCAGCAAGGGCAGGAAGACGATCTGTCTCGGGAGCTGCCTGCCGCTCCAGGTGGGGGGAGAAGTAGCGGCATCAGGACAAGAAAACAGAAGTGTGTGCGGGAAGATGTGCACCAGTAAATGACGACTATCTGTGCCAATTTACAGGCACTAATGAAAATTAACATCCCATGTCCAAGGACAGAGCAGAGGAGCATCTCTTTTCCCATCGCCAGGCCAAGGAGAAAGGACAGTTTTTTTCTACTTTGCTTTTTTTTTTTAAAAAAAACATTTATTCATTTTGTGTATGAGAGGTAGGTGTAAGGATTCAGGTATTATGCTGGCCTGTCCCTGTCACCTGGCAGAATACACTCAGGCAGTACCCTGGTCAGCATGCGGGTGCATAGGGCCCTTAAAAAGAAAGACCCCCGCCCTCCCCACCTCCCTTTCTCTCTCTCTTTCTCTCCTCTGTTCCCCTGGGGAAGACAGGACCTTTCCTGTCTCGCTCTTCTCTTCTGTCCTCTCTCTGTGTCTCTTCACCTCTTTTCTCTTTCCTCCCCCTTCTCCTTCTAAAGAAACTTCTCACTTAAGCTCTGTCTGCCTGGCATGTTTATTCTCTGCCTCAGTCTCCCTCACCTGCCATGGAATCTGTCAAGGTCCCCCACGTGCATTAGCATAACTGTGCGCGTGCGTGCGTGCGTGCGTGTGTGTGTGTGTGTGTGTGTGTGTGTGTGTGTGTGTGCACTCGCGCGAGTGTTACAACCTGTGTAACAAAACTGTCCTTGGGAGTTGCTTTTCTCTCCCACCATGTAGGTTCCAGAGATCTAATTCAGGTGGTCAGGCGTGGTGGCAAGAACCTTTATCCTCTGAGCCACCTCATCAGCCCACTGCCCTCTTCTGTAGCTTGGCTGTCCTGGAACTTTATGTGCAGACATCAGGCTGACCTCAAACTCACAGAGATCCATCCACCTGACTCTCAGTGGTGCAGGAATTAAAGGGGTGAGCCACCACACCTGACTATTTTTCTTTTGTTATGTTTTGTTTTTCAAGACAGGGTTTCTTTGGTAGCCTTGGCTGTTCTAGAACTCATTCCAGGCTGGCCTTGGACTCACAGAGATCTGCCTGCCTCTGCCTCTAAAGTGCTGGGATTAAAGGCGTGCGCCACCACCGGCTAGCTTTCCTCTCTACTCTTATCCATCAAAAGATGTTGTCTGTCCTCCACACCTGGGGCTCTTGGCTCCAGCTTACCCTCTGTCCTGGGCTCACTGGTACAAGTTGACATGATGGACTCTTCTGCAGTGACAGGAACTTCAGGTCTGCCTGGGCTCTGCTCCTTGGTGGCCTTTGTCCCTGCTTGCTCCAAGGCATGGCTATGAGATCTCAAGAAGGCAACCAACTTGGGGTCTAGGGGTGAAGGTGGAGAGAATTAGAAGCAGGATGGGTACTCCCCAGCCTCCTACATACCTGATACCTGCAGAAAGCTTCCCACCTCTGGGTGCCAAGGACAAGACAACTGCTTCCCAGTCTTGGCTTAGGACCCCTGCACTTTCCTGTGGCTCTTTAATGACCCTGCCAGCCCAAACCTGTGTAGCCTAGTGCCTGACTATCCCCCATGGCCCCTGCTCTCCACAGTCCTCTGGTCCAGGTTTCCATGCCTGAACCACTGCATGCCACCAGGTCAGAAGTCTGAAGTAGCTGTGGTTTAGCAAATATTAATTAGAGCCGAAAGGAAAGCACTTGGCTGAACAATTCCTTTCATTTTCTGTCTGTCAGTTTGTATACATTTACTAAAAATTTGATACTCACTACATAAGGGCTCAATATACAGTGGGGAACAAGACTGACCAGGGAAAGTGGTGTACCACACTACCACATGTATAGCAGGAGGTACTGAGGTTACACTAGAGGAGACAGTACGGTTGTAAAAGCATAGCATGAGCCACAACAGGTAATTCAGTAATATTACCTGTTGTGGGATACATAATGGGGCCGGGTGGACAGACAACCAGAAGCACTAAATCTTAGATTTAACCCTGTATTTGTATTTAAATCCAGTCTGTAGGACTAGAAGTACAAAGCACTTTGCCTGGCGTGTGCAAGGCTCTGAGTTTCAATTGCAGCACTCCCCCATTTCCCCCAATTAATCTGCTCTATACTGCTCACCATCTATGTGACTTGGGGAGAATTTCTTAAATTTCTGACCTCTTACGTTTTCCCCCTTTGAGGGATTTTTTTTTGTTTTGTTGTAAGTTGTTCCTGGGGGTATGGGCAGGTTATATGTGCCATGGTGCACACATGGAGGCCAGAGGACAACTTAGTGGGATCCGTTCTCTCTTCTACCTTCAGATGGGTTCCAGAAATCAAACCCTGGTCATCAAGCCAGCTCAGCAAGCACCTTTACACACTGAGCTATCTCGTCAGCTTCAAGTTTTGTTTTGGAGGAAGGGTTTCATAGAGACAGAAGGTCTCAAACTAGCCATGTGGCTGACATGAACTCTGGTCTTTCTTTCTCTACCTCACTGGGATTAAAGACCTGTACCACCCTGAGCAGCAGAGTCTGGTTTTGAGACAGGGTTTCTCTATGTAGCCTGGGCTGCCCTGGAACTCACTCTGTAGATCAGGCTGGCCTCAAACTCAGAGATCCACATGCTTCTGCTTCATGAATGCTGGGATTAAAGGCGTGCACTACCACTGCCCACCTAAATTTTTGCTTTTTTCATTGGTAAAATTAAGTTAATACCATATCCCTCCCAGGACAAAACAGAAGAAATGCAGCATATAGCACATCAATCTCTAATGCCCCTAAATAGATAAATACTCAGAACACGTCTGTCCTGTACTTGTATATATTTTAGTGGCTCACTGCTTCCCTCAACTCCTTTGGGAATGAGGTCTAGTTCAGTGGTACAGCATTTTCTTAGGGTATGTAAGGACCAAGATTCAATCCCAACTACCAGGATAAACAAACATACAGCAAAGTGCCTGGCATTCACAGTAGGCCTTCCCCAACAACTGATGGCTCCTCCTTAGCTTGACCCTAGCAGGAAGACCTAGCAGCCATACCAAGTTGAGCCAGTAACTGCTGCTGCTCCTTCAGGATCTCCTCAGGATCCATGGCTTGCAGTCTTGCTACATTCTCTTCATGGATGGTCTGGACTTCCTGCTCAGCTGCCTGGCTCCTCAGCCCCTTCCCTGTGACCAGATTCGATCTGTGGAAGTCATGGCTGCCCCCTGGAAACTGGTTGCCTTTGTCCCTAGAGGAGGGTGTCTCAGAGGGCACAGCGCCTGAAAGAAGTGTACAATCAGTTTTATCAATCTGCCCTCCTAGACCCTCTGGCTTATTCAATAAGGCAACAAGTCCCAGAGACCAGTGATGGCCCTGGGACTTTCCTGGACACAGAATGGAAACCCACAACATTTCAAGGGCTCTAGGAGGAGCAAGGTGGCAGTCTTTCATTCATTCTTCCCTAAGACTTACATGGGAAGACTTCCCCCAATCATCAGATCCTGACACGGCCATCTACCACTAGTTTACCTCAGGCTCTTCCACCAGCATTTTACACAATTAATGAAAACTTGGTCAGTATCTTTTAGTCTCTACCAGACACTTCTAACCCCCTCAATACTCACTCCTCACCACTGAGCCATCTCTCCAGCCCCAGTGCCTTGGTTTTTAATACTGTAGATGATGTAGCTCTCAAGGATTGGGGGCAGAATTAATTACTCACCCTCCCTTAGTAGTTTCTATCTGAAATTAATTAAAAAGTATGGTTGAGGGCTGGAGAGATGGCTCAGAGTTTAAGAGCATTGGTTGCTGTTTCAGAGGTCCTGAGTTCAATTCCCAGCAACCACATGGTGGTTCACAATCATCTATAGTAGCATGAAGGCATACATGCAGACAGAGCACATTAAATAAATAAATAAATATAAAAAAAAGTATGCTTAGCTGGGCGGTGGTGGCGCACGCCTTTAGTCCCAGCACTCGGGAGGCAGAGGCAGGCGGATCTCTGTGAGTTCGAGGCCAGGCTGTACCGACAGCCTCCAAAACAATACAGAGAAACCCTGTCTCGTAAAACCAAAAAAACCAAAAGTATGCTTGAAGGAGCTGTAGACCAGGCTAGCCTCAAACTCAGAGATCCATCTGCCTCTGCCTCTTGAGTGCCAGGATTAAAGGAGTGCGCCACCATGCCCAGCTGTTATTTATTCTTTCTTTATTTAAAAAATTTCTGGCCAGGTGGTGGTGGCACATGCTTTTAATCCCAGCACTTGAGAGACAGAAGCAGGCAGATCTTTGTGAACCTGAAGCAAGGCTGGTCTACAAAGTAAGTTCCAGGATAGCCAGGCCTACACAGAAAAACAAAACAAAAAACTTAATAAAAATAATTTTTCTAGATTTATTTAGTCTGGAACTGGAGTTATAGACAGATGAGTCACCATATAGGTACTCGAAATGAAACCTGGACCTCTGGAAGAAAAGAAAGATAAAAAGAAAGAACAAATAAATGTACATTTGAGAGGCTGAAATTGTAGCTCTGTTGCTAACACACACATCCTTGCAAGGATAAAAAAGCCCTGGGTTTGATGCCTATATACACATAAATCAGGCATCGGACACATGAGGGAGCAGGAGGATCAATTTTACAATCATTCTCCATTACAGGGTGAGGTCAGGCCAGACTGGAATACAGTTGATTTGTCTCTGCTCCATTCCAACAACCAAAAAAAAAAAAAAAAAAAAACCAAAGTTCATCTATAAGAGACAAAAGACTAAATTCAGCGGCACTCACCCTCTGGCGGGTCTAGCCTGGGGACAACTCCCCCAGCTGCTGAGACCCTGTTTTCAGTCACCCTCCTTGCTGCAATCTCTTGGGCAAAGATGCTCCTTTTACTGGGTGCTGCCGATTTCCCCTACAGGGCAAAGAGAAAAACCCAAGTTGCTGATATTAATTACCTGCTCTTCCTCAGCTCCTTACCCAAGGCTCGAACAAAGAGGAAAGAAACCTCAGAGAAAGCAGAATTTCTGGGAAATGGTGGAACACATCTAAAACCCAGAACTCTGGAGTTACGGGCAGAAAGAACAGGCAGGCTCCGCTACACAGCAAGTTTCAAGCCAGACTGAGAAACAGCAAGATGGCTAAGTTGTTAAGGGCATCTGACAACACGGGTTTGATCCAGGGGACCCACATGCTGGCAGGAGAGAACTGACTCCAGGGTTTCTGATCTCCATGTCCAGATATGAACACACTTGCAAGCGCACGTGCACGCACACAGACACAGACACAGACACAGACACAGACACACACACAGTGCTGGTTCTGTAAGCATGAAGACCTGAGTTTGATCCTCATGACCGATGTAAAGCTGGGCACACTTAGCATACCTGTAATCCCAATATTTCTAAATCAAGACAGGAGATAGAGACAAAAGTATCCCTGGAAATTCAAAGGCCATCTAAGGCTGGGTATGGTGGTGAACACCTTTAACTTCAGTACTGGGAGACAGTGGCAGGAGGATCTCTGTGAGTTTTGTGAGTTCGAGGCCAGTCTGGTCTACACAATGAGTTCCGGGACAGTCAAGACTACATAGAGAGACCCTGTCTCAAAAACCAAAACAAACACTAAAGCCCATCAAATCCAACATGCAAAGCAATGTACAGCAAAGATTAGATAGTATAAAGAAGGCAGGGAATGACACCTGAGGTGGTCCTCTGACCTCCAGAACTTACACACACAAACTTGTGCACACACATCACACACTTACATATACACATACCAAAAGAAAAAGAAATACGGTAGGACTTGAACTGTGAGTACAGCTCAGGGTGTATTGCCTGCCCAGCAGCAGGAAGCACACTGTATTCAGTTCCTAGTACTGCAATTACAACACGTGGAAAGACTGAGGCAAAAAAAAAAAAAAAAAAAAAAAAGCACTTTTTCCCCTGTAACTCTGAGGTCAGCATCCTACTGAGACTGTCTCAAAACAAACAAACAAATAAATAAATGGGGTGGGGCTGAACAGATGACTCTGTGGTTAGGAGCACTTGCTGCTCTTTCAGAGGACTTGAGTCCAACTGGCAGGACCCACTAAGTGGCTCACAACCACCCATTAACTTCAGTTCCATAGGTTTCAAAATCCTCTTCTGATCTCCATGGACACCAGCCTTGAATGTGGTACACATACATACATGCATGCAGACAAAACACTCATATGGATAAAAGTGAAATTTTAAAGAAAACTGGAAAGATGGCTCAGCAGTTAAGAGCACTCACTATTCTTTCAGAAGAGCAGAGTTCAATTCCCAACACCCTCATCAGACAGCTTACAAGTGCCTATAGCCCATTTCTGTGGACACAAGCACTTGTGTGCACATACCCACTCATACATATACAGTTAAAAAATTTTTTTTTGTTTTATTTTTTGAGACAGGGTTTCTCTGGATATCCTCAGCTGTCCTAAAACTCACTCTGTAGACCATGCTGGCTTCGAACTCACAGAGATCTGCCAGCTTCCACCTCTGGAGTGCTGGGACTAAAGGTTTGTGCCACCACACCCAGCTTAGTTTTAAATAAAAGAACTTTCCCAAAGTACCTAGAGAAGATTTACCCTGAGACTCATTCATTCCCCAAGCACTGCTTGTGCTGAATAGCTTTATGCCAACGTGACACAAGTCAGAGTTATCTGAAAGGAGGGAATCTCAACTGAGAAAACACTTGCAAAGGTCTGGCTGTAGTGCATTTTCCTAATTAGTGATTAATGGAGGGCACCCAGTCCATTGTGGGTGGGGCCACCACTGGGCTGGTGGACTTGGGTTCTGTAAGAAAGCAGGCTGAGCCGGGCTTTGGTGGCACCTTTAATCCCAGCACTCGGCAGGCAGAGGCAGGCGGATCTCTGTGAGTTCATGGCCAGCCTGGGCTACAGAGTGAGTGCCAGGAGAGGCTCCAGAGCTACACAGAGAAATCCTGTCTGGAAAAAAAAAGAAAGCAGGCAGAGCAAGCCATAAGGAGCAAGCCAGTAAGCAGCACTCCTCCATGGCCTCTGCAACAGCTCCTGACTCCAGGTTCCTGCCCTGCTTGAGTTTCTGTCCTGACTTCCTTCAATGATGAACTATGATATGGAAATGTAATTGAAATAAACCCTTTCATCACCAAGTTACTTCTGATCATGGTGTTTTGCTGGAGCAATAGAAGCCCTAAGACCCCACCTGAGGTAACCTTGCTTACCTGTCTCTCCTGTGAGCGATGGAACACAGGAGGGAAAGCAACGCCACTGGGCACAGGCAGAGTCACAGCGACTGAACTTGTATCTCGTTCCTGTGGCAACAAAACAAAGCCGTGAAGATGCACAGGTCTCCAGGAAAACCCGAGTCCACTGGCCCCAGGACCCTCACTCCAGGGGCTCATGAACCTATGTCGGATCCAGTCTCAGTTGTTCTAGCCTAGCCCCAAACTGACTGCAGAGTGGAGAAGACTACATTTCTGCGGTACCCACCACTCATAAACCCTTTCCTTCCCCAAATGGGATGTCTTGCCCCGCCCAGCTGTGCTAACACATACAATAATTTTAGACAAGACGGCGGTGATGTGCTGGTCATGCCTACTCAGTCTCTCTTCAGGGTCTTCATCATGAGGTAGCGGGTGGCAAGGGCTGGGTCTAGCTCTCTTTGCAGGAGCGGGCACCAGAGCTGGCGGCAAATCTGGGAGATCTGAAAGAAAGAATCCAGATGTTCAGCATATTCACGCTTTCCTAAGAAGATATCAGGGTTGGGGGCAGCAGCAAAAAAGACAGCTGCTCTGGGTCCTGGCTCAAGCTGTGCTGTCTTGGGTATGACATTAACCTTTCTGAGCAGTTTCTTCATCTATATAGTGGGGCTGCAGAGCTGTGTGTGGTGGTGGATACACCTGGTATCCCAGTATTTGCAAGGCTTGGGCAGAAGACTGCCACAAGTTCAAAATCATTTTATGCTAAATAGTGAACTCCAAACAAGCTAGAGCCACAGAGTGAGACCCCTTTTTCACAAACAAAATAAAATACTAAAAAATAAAAACAAAACACAATTTCAGCAACGGGGTTACAGTTGGAGCAGAACTGCTTCACCTCCGGATGAAAGTGGCTCCCCAGGCTGACCCCTCTCTCCTCACACCCACGCCTGCAGGCACTCACTGTCCAGCATCACCACATCCCGCCGGTCCTGCACTGGAAGCTGGTCTGGATGAGCATCACCATGTCTCCGACTTCCTTTCACCAGCTGCACCGCTGGGGCTGCACCAGCTTCGAGGAACTGGCTCTGGAAGCGCAGGAGGTCCACCTCAGACTCTCCAGGCTTTGGTCTGGACAGCATCATGACACTCAAGCTGTAACCTTTGTATGAATCCTTCCAGTATTGCTTTCTTGGTGTGGAGAATTGCTCTCACTCACCCCTAAAAGCAATAAAACAATAACTTTATAACCAAGCACAGATTATGTTTTTTATGAGTTCATGTGACCTCACTCCTCATTGTCATTTCTTTCTCCATCAGCATTCCCTGGTCATCAATCTAGTAAAATTACTTATAGGCAAGGCAAGGGTGGCGGCACATACCTATAACCCTAGCACTTGGGAATGAAGGCAAGAGGGGAAAAAATTCAAGGTTTTCTTGGCTACACAGTAAGTTCAAAAGCCAGCATGAGATACAGGAAACCCCGTATCAGAAAACAAACAAGAGTGAGTGTAGTGGTGTGTGCTTTTAATTCCAGCACTCAGGAGGCAGAGGTAGCTGGATCTCTGTGAGTTTGAGGACAGCCTGGCCTACCTAGTGAGTTCAATGACAGCCAAGGCTACATAGTGAGACCTTGTCTCAAGAAACAAAACAATAACCAAAAAGGATATATAGCCAGTTTAGGTTGTTTACAATCTTGAGTGACAAAACTCTCAAAATGTTCTCAAATTAGATGATGTTGGTAGCAACCTTATATATGAACTAAAATGTCACAGAATTGTACACTTAAAAAAGATAAATTCGCCAGGTGTGGTGGCACATGCCATTAGGGAGGCAAAGACATGTGGATCTCTGTGAATTTGAGGCTAGTTTGGTCTACATAGAGAGATCTTGCCAAAGAAAATAAACAAATAAATAAACAAGGGCTCAATGGCTCAACCAATAAAGAAAGATACTTGCCGCCAAGTCTGGCAACCTGAATTCAATCTCCAACTCCTGCAAGCTGTCCTGGGACCTCCACAAGCACACTGGCTTGTGTGCCTACCTCCACAAAATACATCAAACAAATAATGTAATAAAAATAAAATGTAGCTGGGCAGTGGTGGCACACATCTTTAATCCCAGCACTTGGGAGGCAGAAGCGGCAGATCTCTGTGAGTTTGAGGCCAGCCTGGTCTACAAAGCTACACAGAGAAACCCCGTCTCGAAAAACAAAACAAAACAAAAAGTAAAAAGCTGGCACGTGGGAAAGCCCGGTACACCAGCCACTTCTAAAAGCAAAGGACACTAAGAAGCAAAGAGAGACAAGCCAGACAAGTCAGAATCTTAAGTGCTGAACAATGCATTCCCTTATTCTTCGCCCAAGCCTATATAGGATCAGATGTAATAACTATACTTACTAGGCCAGTCAAGAAAACATCCCTAACACAAGGGTAAAAAGAACAGAAATGTCAAAATAATCACATGAGTGTGTAACTTAAGGAATAGTACCAAAAGTCAGCTGTGATTGGCTATGCCAGTAACCCTAGCACTCGGGACATTAAAGCAGGATTGAGTCTCAAGACAATGATAATATGACGAAATCTTGTCCAAAAAAGTAAAAAACAAAAGCAAGCACTACCTCTAAAAAAGCTTTTTTTTTTTTTTGAGAGTTGTCTTTGGGCCGAGTAGTGTACAAAAGGTTATAAATGTTCATAGCTATAATCACAACACTCCAGGGATACATAGTTAGCTCGAGGCCTACCTGAGTTACAGTATGAGACTATCTCAGGAAAAAAAAAAGCCAGACTAAGCTAGTACACTAGGAGACACTGTGTGTGTGTGTGTGTGTGTGTGTGTGTGTGTGTGTGTGTGTGTGTGTAGTCAGGGGTAGGTCAGTGGCAGAGTGCTTGCCTAGCATGCAGAAGGCCCAGTAAACACACACACACACACACACACACACACACACACACACACACACACAGAGGGCTGTGGCTGTTGTGGATTAGAAATCAGTGAGCAGAAATCAAATGCCAGCTCCACTACTTACTAGAGTGAAATTAGGCAAATTATTCCAAATTCAGTTTCAACTGAAAAATGCACAGGGCTGGGACACGGGTAACCCTAGCATTTGGGAAGTGGAGGCAGAAAGATCAGGAGTTTCAAGTTAGCCTAGGATAATGAAACCTTTCAAAACAACAGTAAAAGAGCATTGCACTAAACAAGCCTACCACAGTACCTGTGATATAAATAAACCTCAGTGACTGAAAACAGCTAGTTCCATGCTACGTAAAGAAGCAAACGCACTCCCCCACAAACTCCAGGGCAGATTAGTCTAAAATCAATTTGTGCTACAGGTTACACCCTGAATCACACACAACAAGGATAGCTCCTATAGATTAACTCGGAAGCCAAGGAAAGCTAGCAATGGATTTACTAGGTTTTCGAATTGCCTCTTACACCGCAGCCTTTACTTTGACGACACAACCAGAGACTGCGCCTGATTCTAGCTAAGCATCTTTGATCACACCCGTCAGCCACCGAAAATGAAGCGCTATGTCCCGGGTCTCAGTCACTGCTGTGCAAAGACTCCCAAGCGGGTTATGACAAAGTAATCGGACACCTTTCTCCTGGGTTCTCCGCCTGAGCCACTTGAAGCGGGTCTCTGCAGCCAGCCACCTACTCGAACGAGAGACCCCTGGGCGCCGCCATCTTGCCCGTGCGGAGCCGCACTTCCGCCGCCGCTAGAGTTCAGCTTCCGCCTAGACGCCCGGCCTGAGGCTCTCCGTCGTGGTCGCGAGCACTTTAAGACTCTCTGTCCCGCGTTGAACCTCTAAATCCCAAGCAACGAAGCCTGCAGCATCTAATCTCTACACAGACACTTGGAACACGCGCGTTTGGTGTACTGCAGACCCAGGCCTTTCTACACACACATACACACAGCACCGCTGGCAGAAGTCCGTCTGCACTCTTCATCACCGTGCTTAGCTGCATCCTGTATCCCAGCACCAATGCTCGCAGCAGCAGACAAGAGCCTGCACATTCACTAACGTGACCTCCCTAGTTTCCTTACGGAGAAGGTGACCGTGAGAGGGACCCAAAGAAAGCAACACTCCCAGAAAGCACTGTGAGAATTGGGGTGTTAGAGAGAAGACAGAAAAGGGCCTCGTTGTCATCAAGATTGCCGCTTCCTAAGCATTTTTCCTTTGTTCATGCCAGTCTCCCTTCTTGGAAATTCAACCCCTTTTTCCTACTACCCCCTCCCAAAAAGTCTTTCTCCTTTAAGATCTAGCCAGGGTCAATAGTAAAACCTTTGCTAATCAGGTCTGCTCACTGAACTGAACTTGGATGGTCTGAAGTCTAAGCAGCTGCGCTGATCACTTACACAGCAGCATCTACTGGTTACCATTTCTCAAGAGAAGTTCTTTTAGCCTTTCAGGTTCGTGTAATCCCAGTACTTGGAGATTGATATTGGAGGGTGACATATTCAAGATCGTCCTGGGCAACAAAGTGCTACCCTGTGTGATTTGTTTTGTTTTGTTTTTATTTTATCCTTTTTGTTTTTCGAGACAGGGTTTCTCCGTGTAGACTTGGCTATCCTGAAACTCACTCTGTAGAACTTCTGCCTGCCTCTGCCTCCAGAATTCTGGGATTAAAGGCATGAATCACCACCTCCCGGCTTTGAGACCCTGTTTTTTTATTTTTAGATTTATTTATTTCCTTTTAAACATACAAAATTTTGCTCACATGTATATTTGTGTACCATGCGCATGCTCTGAGAAACCAGAAGAGGGAGACAGATTCCTTGGAACTGTAGTTACAGACAGTTGTGAGCCACCATGTGGGTGCTGGCAATCAATCCCAGGTCCTCTGGAAGGACAACAGGTGCTCTTTAAAAAATGTTTTTTATTTGTATTCGTTTTATCATATAAGTGTATTAGTATTTTGCTTGCATGTGTGTATGCTTACCACTTGCATGCCTGGAGCCTAAGGAACTAAAAAGAAGCTGTCAAGAGGGTCTTGCATATCATGGAACTGGAGTTACAAACAACTGTGAGTCACTGTGTGGATCCCAATCTGGGTCATTTGCAAAAGCAACAAGTGCTCTTAACTAATGAGCACTCTAGCCCAAGGCACTGTTTTGATAAAATGAAAAGTCCTGTGTATTAAAATGGACAGAATAGTCCATTGTTCTTTGCCTCCGTAATGCTCAGCATTCTATGTATTGCTGTGCACATACTTATCCTTAGTAAATCATTGTTTGAGATCATCCTAGGATAGCTAGTGTTAATTCAGTGACTTAAAACTTCAGCAGGCAGCCTTTAATCCCAGCACGCCGGAGGCAGAGGCAGGTGGATCTCTGTGATTTCCAGGCCAGCCTGGTCTACAGAGTGAGTTCCAGGAAAGCCTCCAAAACAATACAGAGAAACCCTGTCTCAAAAATCCAAAAAAAATTCAGGCAGACTGACTCACCAGTTAAGAACACTGGCTGCTCTTCCAGAGAATCTGAGTTCAATTCCTAGCAACCACATTGTGGCTCACAACCATCTATAGTGGGGTCTGATACCCTATTCTACCATAAAAGTGTAAAAGTGTACATGCAGATAGAGCACTCATATACACAAAATAAATAAATAAATCTAAAAGAAACTTCATCAGGCATCAAAATTTGCTAGAATGAAGCTGGGCATGGTGATATGCACCTGTAATCCCAGCACTGGGGATGCGGAGGCAGGAGGATTGCTGCAATCCAAGGCCAGCCTGGAACACACACACACACACACACACACACACACAGACACACACACACACACACACACAGACACACACACACACAGACACACACACACACAGACACACACACACACAGACACACACACACACAGACACACACACATACACACACACACAGACACACACACACACAGACACACACACACACAGACACACACACACAGACACACACACACACAGACACACACACACAGACACACACACACACGCAGACACACACACACACACACACATACACACACACACACACTGCCTCCACTGCTTCCTCCTCCAACATCACCCAGAACAACAATAAAGCAGGCAATGGTGGCATACACCTTTAGTCCCAGCACTGTGGAAGCAGATGCAGGTGGATCTCCGTAAATTCAAGGCCGGCTTGCTCTACAAAGTGAGTTCCGGGCCAGCCAGGGCTACACAGAGAAACCATCTCAAAAAAATAAATAAATAAAAAGAGCAACAATAGAACACATTGATAAGCCCCACCCTCCGAGCTTCTGATTCACTAGGTCTTTAAAAGGACCCAGGAGTTCGTTCTAACAAGTTTTTCAGATAGTGCTAATGGTCAAGAATGACTTCAAATCTATGTAATCCTTTACAGATTCTCCAGGCCTCTGTCACAGTGGTCAACTTCAGCTGCTAGGATTAGCCAGCCCTCAGATTTCAAAGGTACTAGACCTAGTAAGAAGTTCTGGAGGTAGGGCAGGGAACTGGCACAAAGGCTGTAGAATCAAAGAAAGGAGGAAACCATAGCTCAGAATAAAATAACGAATCGAGGTGAACAGTCTGCCAACTAACTGTGTCCCAGCCTGTTTGTTTTTGAGCCGTCATGAGATCTAATGCAGCTCAGGTTGGCCTTGAATTTACTGTGTAACCAAGGATGACCTTGACTTTTCAGCTTCTCTTGCCTCCCTCCCATTGTGGGGAGCCACCACACCTAGTCTTTACTGACAAACCTTCGAATCACTAAAGGCGAGACAGCTGCACATAGTTTCCTCTTGATGTGATGATGGCTTGGAAGCACAGAACGTCTAAGAATTCACACGCCTTTAATCCCAGCACTGTGGAGGCAGGTGCAGGTGGATCTCTGTGTGTTCAAGGCCAGCCTGGTCACAGAGCTAGTTTCAGAACAGCCAGGACTACACACAGAGAAGCTCTGTCAGAAAAACCAAAAAGAAAAAAAGAAAAAAAGCTCACCCCAAACGTACTTTTTTTTCTTTTGGCTTTTCAAGACAGGGTTTCTCTGTATTGTTTTGGAGGCTGTCCTGGAACTCTCTGTGTAGACCAAGCTGGCCTCGAACTCACATATCTGCCTACCTCTGCCTCCCGAGTGCTGGGATTAAAGGCTTGCGCCACCAATGCTTGGGTACCCCAACGTACTTAATCTATGAGCTGCTGGAGCACATGAAGGGGCTGGAACTGCAGATCTACAGCTGCAGGGTCTCCATGACACAGAACAACAGCAGGATATCCAAGAGGAGCCCCAGTGAGGGCCCAGCATTGAGGGTGCAGCAGAAGCCAGATACCTCAAACCAGACCAGTGACTCATTGCAATAGACATTTACAAGAAAAGATGTATGGACTAAAGGGTATAGTGTATGACTCACTGGGCTACAGCTTCCACACTGAGATTACTTCTGTTTGTTTGGTTTGGTTTTACTTTTAAATTTTGTTCTTGGGGAAGGTTGCAAGGACAGAGGGCAGAAGTAAGGGGATGAGAGATGAGTAGGATTGGGATGCATGATGTGAAATCCATGAAGAATCAATAAAAGTAAAAAAAAAATTAGAATACAGTCAAGCATTTAGACCTTGCAGTATTAAATAATAGCAATACAGGAACATAATATACAATGACCCAAAGATACAATTAGCTAAATTCAATTGTAGATAAAGGATACTGGAATAAACTAGTGGCCAGTGTCTTTTATTAACTGCATGTCTAGGAGAGAAAGGAGAATCTTTTATAGATTTAAAATGACTTAAGGACTGGGCAGTGGTGGCGCACGCCTTTAGTCCCAGACCTCGGGAGGCAGGGGCAGGTGGATCTCTGAGTTTGAGGTCAGTTTAGCTACAAGAGCTAGTTCTAGGACAACTAGAGTTATACAGAGAAACCCTGTCTCAAAATAAATACACAAATAAATAAATAAATAAATGAAATGACTTAAGGGGCTATCTTTTTTTATGTATAAATCTTATTTAAATTAGAAACAATTTTATTTTACATATCAATCCCAGTGCCCTCTCCCTCCCATCCTCCCATACCCCCCACCGACTCCCTCATCCCTTTCCCAGGGAGGGTGAGGCCTTCCATAAGAGATCATCAAAATCTGTCAAGACATTTGGGGGAGGGCCTAGGCCCTGTGTATTTAGGCTAAGCGAGTATCCCTCCATGGGAAATAGGATCCCGAAGCTCATTCGTGCACTAGGAATACATCCTGGTTCATTGCCAGAGGCCCCATAGACTGCCCAGTGTTCCTAGCTGACATCCACATTCAGGGGGCTTAAGGAGCTATCTTAAACAGAATATGTGGTCCTTATTTGTATCCTTTTGTTGTTGCTGTTTCATTAAGACAGGGCAGCCCAGGCTCTCTTGGAACTTACTATGTAGTTTAGCCTCAAATTTAGCCTAACCTCAAATTCTTGAAAATCCCCTTGCCTCAGAATCCAGAGTGTTGGGATTATAGCATAAGCTACTAACCCCACTGGTGGCCTTTTGTTATTATTTTATTTATATATCTGTGTGCCTGTCTTATGAGGGTATGTATGTGCATGTGAGTGAGGCTGCCTTTAGAGGCCAGAGGTGTTGGGTACTCCTGCAGCCAGAGACACAGGGGCCTGTGAAGCTGCCCCATGTGGGCACTAGGATTTGAACTCTTCTTCTGGAAGAGCAGTGTGTGTTCTTGTTTTGTTTTTTGTTTTTTGAAACAGGGTTCCTATGTGTGGCCCTGACTGTCTTGGAACTAGCTCTGTAGCCAGGCTGGCCTCAAACTCAAAGATTCCACCTGCCTTGAGTGCTGGGATTAAAGGTGTACACCACCACTTGGGAGTTGGGATTGCTGCAAATTGAACACAGGGCTTGGAGCAACTAAGTATGCTCTTTACTACTGAGCTGAATCCCAGCTGGATTCTCTAGATATTTTATGTTATTCGTTGACTCTTTTTGCAGTTTAGAGTAGTACTGGTAGGATATATGGTATCATGTTTCTTAGGATGTGTCAGGTCCCAAAGAAACCGGGACTTCAGTACTCGAGGCTCCTCCCAGCACTTCTCACAGTGCCTCCACCCTCTCATTCCAGGGCTCTCCCCCCACTCCCCGATTTCCTGTATAACCCAGCCATTGGCCAAGCACTTCCTTTGCTCCTGACTGGCTTCCTCTTTGCCTCGTTGTCCCCTTGGCTCTCTCCTCTCTCTCCACCCCAATCTCCTCTCATGGCCTAGTTCACTCTGGACCCTTCCAGATTCCTCTGGCTGTTCTCTCCCCCTATCTACAATAAAACCTTTCTCCACCATACCTAGGAGCAGTCGTGTCCTCATTTTCATTTAGGATTGTTCTGGTATCTCTTTCAGGGTTAGACAAGGTCTTACTTTGCTGCTCAGACTGTTGCTGAGGCTGAAATTGGACTCTTGGGATCAAGTGAGTCACCTGCCTAGCTAGCCCCAAGAGTAGCTGGAAATTCGGGCACATATCAAAGGGCTCAATATAGGACTTTTTATTTGTTTTGACTTTTTGTGTATGAGTATTTTGTCTGTATGTATGTCCATGCACTATGTGTGCGCAGTGTCTACAAAACCAGAAGAATCCCTGGAACTGGAGTTGCAGATGATTATGAGCCCTCATGTGGGTGCTGGGAATTGACTCCAAGACCACAGGAAGAGCAGTCAGTGTTTTAACCATTGAGACATCTTTCCAGCCCACTGGTTTGTTACCTTAGCTGCCTTGAAGTTTTCATCTAGACCAGGCTAGCCTTGGACATGAGGCTGTTTTCTTGCCTCTACCTTCCTAGTGCTGAGATGATAGATGTTTAACATAAAGGCTAGCCCTGTTTACATTATTTTTCTTTTCTATTGTTGTGATAACATGCTATCACAAAAGCAACATACAAAAGAAAGTGTTTAACTGGGCTTACAGTTCCAAGGTGTTAAACTCCAGGAGCAGGGAGGAAAGTCGTGGCAGCAGGAACAATTGATAACCCAGGTTAAAAACCTGGGCACAGTGGTTAACAGACTCTCCTCCCTCTGCCAGGCAGGATTTCTCTGTAGCCTTAGCTGTCCTAGAACTCACTCTGTATACCAGGTGGGTCTCAAACCCACAGAGATCTGCCAGGGAGACTGTCATGCCCATAGCTCACCTTGGTTCCCTTCCCTGTGCACCACCACTGTGAACAGACTTTTAAGTCCATCGCCGGAGAGCAGAGACAAGCATATCCCTGAGGCTTGCTAGCTAGCAAATCTGATCTGGTCAGGTATTCTGGGCATGGTACTTGTGTTTAATCTCAGCACTCTGGAGGTTGTGGAAGGTGAACCTCAGAGTTTGAGGCTAGCCTCGTTTACATCATGAGTTCCAGGTCAGGCAGGGCTACATAAAGAGATGATGTCTCAAAAGGGGGTCGGGGAGGTGGATAGTACGTGAGGTTGGCCCACACACACATGTACACATGTGAACACAGGAACGCACACAAACCACCAAATAAGTGAATAAATAGAGTAAATAAATTAGAGATAAAAATTCTCACCTGCCAGGTCACAATGAAAGAGAATCAAGGCCAGCAAGATGGCTCATTGGGTAAATGTGCTTGGCATGCAAGCCTAGAAACTTGAGTTTGATCCCCAGAACTCAAATAAAAGTGGAAAAAACAAACCAATTCCATAAAGTCTTGCTCTATAGCCACACAGGTTGTGGCACCACAAGCCCCCCATGCCTCCTCATATAATACACATGTACACACTAACATTTTTAAAAGGACTAATAAGACACACACAGTCAAACAATTCTTCCTCCCAAGGGCTCCCCTCCACAGCTGAAATCATTTTCAAAACATTTATTTTTATTTCTCATATGTGTAAGTATTTGCCTGCACATATGTGTATCACATGCATGCTTGTAGCCCAAGAAACATGAAGAGGGTGTTGTGTCTCCAGAGGATGATGAGCTACAATGTGGGTGCTAGGAACCAACCTGGGGTCTCTGCCTTTAATCCCAGAACTCAGCAGTCAGAGGCAGGCAGATCTCTGTGAGTTCGAGACCAGCCTGGTCTACAAGAGCTAGTTCCAGGACAGCCTCCAAAGCCACAGAGAAACCCTGTCTCAAAAAACAAAAAGACAAACAAACAAAAAGACGTGTGCCACCACTGCCCAGCAACTAAAGGCATTATTTTTCCTATTAAACTCCAAAGCAAACAATGCTTGCCTATAAAGAGATAAAGATCATAGTCTTTGGTCTTCCTCACTCCTGAGTGGGACCTGCCAACACTCATGAGTCAGTGGTTAGGAAAGAACTGGTTGTTGGGTGCAGGCCAGGGAGACTGTCATGCCCATAGCTCACCTTGGTTCCCTCCCCTGTGGTAAGAGAGGTCTCTGAAGGAACTGATGTAGCTGCTTCCTGGGACCCTGGAAATTGGCATCAAGTGCCCTACTACTATGTGCAGTAGTTTGTGTATGTGTGTCTACATATATGTGTGCATCATATGTGTGCCTGGTGTCTGAGGAAGTCAAAAGAACATGTCAAATCCCCTGGAAGTAGAGTTATAGATGGTTGTGGGCCATCAAGTGGAATTTGGGCACCAATCGTGGTCTGCTGCAAGAGGAACACATGTTCCTAACTACTGAGCCATTTCTTTCCTCCCAAGTTTTACCGTTCAGCAGAGTAAGGAGATGCTATGATCCAACTTCAACATGCCCATAATATGAAGCTGCCACCACCCCTTCCTCTCTTACCCATGTGATAGCATGTTCCTCCCCTGAGACAGACAGAGCTGGCTCTGGTTCTGTCCTGAGGACAGGAACTCCAGGGACAGCTGCTTCTGTTAGGCCAAATACATTTCCTGTTGATTTGATTAATTTCTCTCCAAGCAATGCATTTACAGAAGGAAGGAAACTTTTGCAGGCACACATTTGCACAGGCAGCCATCCTCCTCCAGTCACACACACACACACACACACACACACACACACACACACACGAACACACTCTCTCCCCATCCACCCACAAGGCGTCAGTCACATTTAGAATTTGCACAAATGCACACCCTCCCTCATACATCACAATGCACACCCTCTCACCCACCTACACATCTCTTCCACAAAATTCACACCTGCTCACATACCCCTAGAAGCACATTCCTATGCTATGCTGGGGGGAGGGGGCAGGCTGAGTGGGTTATAAGAACTAAGGAACTAGTCTCTTGTATAGGAGATGAAAAAGCAGATCAAAATGGCACAGGTTTCTCCCTGCCACTTTGGCCCTGTAACTAGAAATACTCAGAGACAATGGAGTAAAATTAGGGAGAAAACATGAAGCCAGAGCTCCCTGTCCTTCAGGGAAAGTGTGCTCCCTGGCAGGATTGTAATGTCTCAGGCTTGCAGCTAGGATGAAAATTTTTTTGTAAGTAGAAAATAAAGCCTCATCCATGACTAGTCAAAGAAGTTTGGCTAGAATTCCTATCAGTTCAGGAATGAAGACAAGGAAGTAGAGCTGAGTTTGGCCTCTAGATTAACATCCTCCGTGAAAGACTCCTTCCAACGCCAGCTGAAAGAGAGTCCCTCTTACTGGAGACCCGAAGTCGCCTCTGGAGCAGTGTAAAAGGTGTCAGCCTCTCAGCCATTATGGCTTCCACTCCAGATCGCCTGTCACACCAAATACCAAAGCAATGGATTCTGAAAAAGAGCAGGTTTGTGTGGGTTTTAGTTTTCCTTCCTTTTTTTCCCTTCTGCAAAGGGTCCTGGAGCCATCTAAGATTTCCCAAGGAAATTGGCAGAGAGCTTGGCAGAAGTCAGGCTCCTGCTATCCAACAGTTGACATATCTTCCTGTGCTGCCGCCTGGGGGCGCCCCCAGATGGGTCTGAGATTGCCGCCAGCCCTGCTGTTATCATTAAGATAATTAATAAACAAGCACTGATGGGGCCAAGTGGAGGAAGAGCAAGGCTCCTGCTGCTCAGAAGGAGAATCCCTGGAAAGATCCAACGAGAGTGCCGCATGGGACGTCTCACTGGTTACTTCTTTCTCCCCACCGCAGGACCTCTGCAAAGGGCCTTGTGGGTCCGCCTCTAGGGGGCAAGTAGGGGGCAAGTATAGCTAGGACTTGGCAGGTGTCATTTGGAACCAGTTCCACGTCTTCCTGACAGGATGTCTGTGGGCAGGGCCACCTCCAGTGATTATTCATCCCTTTAACAAGTATCTGCCTATTTTTTCCATGGGGTGCCTACTGTGCGCAACGTATCCTACCAATAATAGCAGATGTTTCACTGGCTAGTATGAAGACAAAGCCAGTGTTCACACCACGTCCTAGAAAGTGCGGGGTAGAAAGAGGAAGCAAGTAGGAAGAATGACAGTCCCCAAATGAACGGTGTTTTGGCTTTGGCCTGTGTAGGGTAGCAGTGGGGGTAGAGATCTGACAACTGTTAAAGAGATCCTGGAAAACTCTAGACGTACGACAAACTGGAAAACACCCTGGGAAGGTGGGCAGGAGAAAATGGTCTTTCTGATAGAATACTGGACGATAAAAGGTAGGCTACAGAGAACGAATAAAGAGAAAACTGGGGGAAAACTCAACGAAAGAGGTACTGGGATGGTAGCAGATTTTGGTGGGGAGCTGTCATAGCCGTCTTGGGGCACTCGAGGGTTTCGGTGTCTAGTAGGTGCTTTATGTTCTTGGGGGGGGGCTGTGCCAGATTCTGAGGTCAGGATCTAGAACAGTGTTGGGGTGTGGCAGGGGCTTCCAGAGCGGTTCTGAGGAGAGGATGCGGGGCGCCTCGCTGGAGACTGGAAAGTATTTGGGGAAAAGGAGGGGCGTGGCCGGGTGCCTGTCCAGGGAGCCAGGCAGGTCCTCCGCGGCGGCTGCGGAGTGGCCGGGCGCGGGTCCGGCTGCACCGTCTGGAGGTGGGCGGGAGGTCGGGCGGCAGCGGCCGAGGGTAGCGCTGGGCTCTCGCCACCCGGGCTGCGCGGGGAGGGGGGGGGCGGCACGAGCTCCGCGGAGGGCGGGCCGGAGGAGGCGGCGGCTCGCAGAAGAACATGAATCAGCGGCGGCGGCGGCGGCGGCGGCGGCGGCGGCTGTGGAAGGAGCGCGGTGGCCCAGCCGCGGCCCCGGGGACTCCTCGCTGCTGACGGCGGTGGCGGCGGCTCGAGGCGGCCGCGGGTCCGGGACGCCCCGACCGAGCGCCGCCCCCCCGCCCCTCCCGCGGGCCTCCCGCCCCTCCTCCGCCGCCCTCCTCTCGGCGCTCGCGGGCCGGGCCCGGCATGGTGCGGCGTCGCCGCCGATGGCGCTGAGGCGGAGCATGGGGCGGCCGGGGCTCCCGCCGCTGCTGCTGGCCGGGCTGGCCTCTCTGCTGTTCCCCGAGTCCGCGGCCGCAGGTAGGGGTGGCCCGGGAGGCGGCGGGAAGCGGGGGGCTGCTGAGGGGCTCGGCTGAGCGGCGCAGCCCAGGGGCGGCAGCGGAGAGACCCGGGCCTGGGCCGGCCAGAGGTTGGGGTCGGTGGCCGGGGCTGGAAGGCCGAGGCTAGGACGCAGCGGGAGTTGGCTGCCAGACCTCCGGCCGCGGCCCCCGCCCCCAACTTTCTCGCGCCCGGGGCTGGCTCGGTGCAAAGGAAGGGAGTGGGGGGTGTGGGCAGCCGGGGGTGCCTAGGACTGTATTTTCCCGCCTCTATCTTTCTAGTTGTTTGCTCCCTTTTCCCCCAGTCCTGAAGACCCATTCTGCCTTCCGCACACCCCCGAAGGTTCCACTCTGAAACTACAGGGGCTGGGTTTGGGCACCCAGGGCTGTGAAGGTGCCGAATTCTAAAATACCTCTGGCCGTACTCTAGTTCCTGTGGCCCTTAGCGCTCCCGGAAACCCTAGTGTCGAAGAGCTTGGGCTGGGTGAAGGTTACTGGTCCTTGTGAGGATTAGCTTCATGTTGCCACATAGCCGCGGAGACATTTCCCCGAGGCAGGAGGACAGCACCTTGGTCCGCAAGTTCACACTGTACACATCTGGAACTACTGGGTGTTGAAGGGGTGTAAGGCTATTTCTCCTTGTTCTGTGAGGGTGGAAGGAGTCAGGGCAGCAGCCACCCAGCTGGCATTTCTTAAAACTGAGTTCTTTGCTGTATCAGTCTGTCAAGGAGGAGAAGAGAAAGATAGTGGAAAGTATTTACAGGTTTCGAGGTGCGTATCTGATGCTCAGAGAGCCCGGGAACTTACCTAGGGTTACACAGTAAAGTGCTGTAAGAGACAGGTCTGGATTTCATTTATGCAGATACCTCACCTGCCCATCTGTTTAAAATCATTGGAGGAGGGGGTGTGTGTCAGCACCCTTGCCTGAGGAGGGTAAGATTCCAATAGGTGGGTCTTGGTGATGCCTGTGGTCTTAGGCCCCTGCTTAGGGCCCCACCCCTGCCTTCTGCCTCCCATTTTCCTAGCACCCGCCCCTGCACACATCCAGGTATTAATAGAGCAGGAGGCTGCCAGGAAGGCGGCCATGTGTCTGATCTGACGTGGTTTTCTAGCCATATGTTCTCCACTTCAGGGGAGCACTCCCTCCTTCCCCTCCTCAGCCTCCCTTCACTTGGCAGGGTAGGGTGCAGGGGTACTGGCAGCAGTTCAGGGGCTTGACTGACACCCTGGGCAGAGAGCTGGCAGCCTGTTGCACCGGTTGGGTAGATCAGTCATTCCCAGGGCAGTGCCGGCTCCTCCGGGAGGTGACAAGCCTCCACTGTTGCAGGCTAGTTTGTCTTCTGGTGACTGGGGAAGTGGTCCTTAGTGCTAAAGGAACTGGGCGATGACAGAAAACCAGAGGTCTCGTCATGCGTTTTCCCTCAGCCTGGGCCAGCCCACCTTCTCACAGAATCCTGTCTCTGCTTCCTTGGCACTGGTTGAGAATGAGCCTTCTGGCATAGAAACTGCTTTCTAGAAGAGAGAGGGAGATGTCCCAGAGACAAAGGCAATCTCAATCAGACTGACACATTCTCTCTCCCACCCTTCAGGTCTGAAGCTCATGGGAGCCCCAGTGAAGATGACAGTCTCTCAGGGGCAGCCAGTGAAGATCAACTGTAGCGTGGAGGGAATGGAGGACCCTGACATACACTGGATGAAGGATGGGACTGTGGTCCAGAATGCAAGCCAGGTGTCCATCTCAATAAGCGAGCAGTACTGGATTGGCTTGCTCAGGTGCAGGACTGTGGAGTGGGATGACAGGCAGCCGGGGGACAAGACAGCCCGTGCCCATTTCATAAGGGCCTGGGAACTGAGGCTGTGCCGATGTCTAGAGGTCTGTGGTTTAAAATATGGCAAGCTGTCGAACCTTCCAGAAACTGGCCACCATAAAACCCAATACGTTTGCCCAGCAGAGTTGCCCCCCTCCTTTTTTTAAAGTCAGGGTCTCATGTAGCAGTAGCTGGCTTGGAGTTCATGTCCTCTCTCTGGATAGACAAGTCTAGCCTCAGACTCACAAGTCCACTTGCTTCAACCTCTAGAGTGCTGGGATTAAAGGATCTGCCCCTCTTGACACTGAGAAGTAAGCCTGACCTCCTGTCTCCACAGCCTGAAGTCAGTGGAGCGGTCTGATGCGGGCCTGTACTGGTGCCAGGTGAAGGAGGGAGCAGAAACGAAGGCCTCTCAGCCAGTGTGGCTCACCGTGGAAGGTGAGGAGGCAGTAGCAGCTGTATGGACCAAGAACTGAATCTCTGCAGAGGAGAGCTCAGTGCAGGCTGGACTGTCCTACTGTCTCCCGGGACCTAACTCTAGGCCAGTGGCTCTCAACCTACCCAAATGCTTCGACCCTCCTTAGTTCCTTATGTTGTGGTGACCCCCAACCATGAAATTATTTTCATTGCTACTTCATAACTGTAGTTTTGCTACGGATATTAATCATAATGTAAATATTTTTGGAGGTAGTTGCCAAAGGGATCGTGACCCGCATGTTGAGACCCACTGCCCTGGGCTCATCCAGACATCAGGGATTGACTACCTGCTGGAGTCTGGATGTCTGAGAGCCAAGGAGGCCACTAGGACCCACAATCTCTGTCCAGTCTGTTTCAGCCTTCTGAGTGACATTAACTGTCAAGCATACATCAGAAGCTGGCCCTTGTTCTGCCAAGAGGACTACCCAAAGGGGGAGTGGTGGGGGAGGGGTAGGAGGCGACACAGCTGCTGGAGCTCAGAGCTTTCAGCCCTGGAAAACAACGTGACTAAGAAAGTAACAAAGGGCCCTGAACAGGAGCCGGGGCCTGCCAGCAGAGCTGCTAAAGCTCCTACCCACTCCCCCTCCCGGGGTGCTCCTCCCCCACCTCCCCACCCCAACCGCTCCAGTACTCTGAGAAGGGCTGTCAGCAGGTCTGGGAAGGGACTGTGGGGGCTGACAGCAGAATCTGCCTTGCCTAAGGGGGCAGCAGAAAAGGAAGATGATGAAAACAAAGCCCACTCTGCCCCCTCCCACACGTGATGCCTGTTTGCGGCTGACCCAACCCTAAGGGTCCTGTGGTGCTGCCATACAGAGCACTTCAAATGGAAATGAACTTGTGATTTGAGCCGTGGGGAGCTAAGAGGTGGCTGGGCTAACTCCCTCTCCTTTCTTCTCCCTAGGTGTGCCATTCTTCACGGTGGAACCAAAAGATGTGGCAGTGCCACCCAATGCCCCCTTTCAACTCTCTTGTGAGGCCGTGGGTCCTCCGGAACCTGTAACCATTTTCTGGTGGAAGGGACCCACTAAGGTTGGGGGACCTGCCCCCTCTCCCTCTACTTTAAACGTGACAGGTGAGCAGCCGCAGAAGGGGGCTTTGAGCAGCGAGTGAGCTGGGTCATTGCCTGGAGGGAGCACTGTAGAGCTGGGATCTGCATAAATCTAAGTTTGTTGTTGGAGCATCCAGAGCAAATCCCAGTGTCAGAGTGCGTGAGCCATGCCAGTGCTAAGCTCATTAGTCAGGTGTGCTGTGCTGGCTAGGTGGGCTGATTAGGTGCGATCCTGCTGTGTGTGCTTACAGAGGGTGCTGGGGCCTCCTTTCCTCACCCGAGGCAGTCTGGTCCTTGCACAACTGGCCCTGAGAGAGAAATTGTATGAGATCAGGGGCACCCATCCTCCCCCCTCCCCAGGGAAGGAGCCAGAAACCAGCCCACGCAGAGCTAGGGAGGAGTGTCTGGCAAACTGGGAGAAGACTCAGCTCAGGCTGTAGAAAGGGAAATGGAGGAGGGTAAAGGGGAGAGGGAGGCCAGCATAAAAATACAGGGCCTCCTCACTTGATGGTCCTTTCTAGAAAAATTCCCAATCTGTTCATATCCCTATACAGTTGTACCTCAAGCAGTCACACTTGCATACTCCCAGACCCTCAAGATCCTGGGCAGATACATCACATGCTTGTGAGACTTGCCAGTCCGTGAAACTAAGTGTACTTAGTTGAGGATTGAACTGTGCGAAGCAGACAGTCTGAGCTTGAAAGGGATGTCCCCAGGGATCTGAATCTTGATGGAGGGACTGCAGGACCTGCTGGTACCAGGGCAGGACCTGTTCAGAGAGGAGGCTGGGTTCGCACCTTCCAGCTTCCCTCTAGATGTGCGTGGTTAGGACTCTCAGGCAGCCATCCCTATAATAATAAGCACTCAATGGAACTCCTGAACTCCTACTGCATACACCACACTGTGCTGGGCACCATAGGGAATGGAAGGAAAACAAAAGGCTAGAAGCCACTTTTCCAGCCTCCAGAGAATCGAGGATGGTTGGGTAGATGAGACACATGCTTCCGGAGCTAAGTCTTACAAAGCTAAGAGTCTCCAAATGTAACAGTGACAGGGCAGAGAACAAACAAAAGGGCCCTGGTATGCACAATCAAGGAGTTGCCAGAGAAGGGAGGTTCCCTGTGCTGTTTGCAGGAGATGGGAGGCACGGCTATAACATTTCCCTGAGCTCTCACTGTGTGCCGTGCACTTTAAATCAATGACCTGATTCTTAAATTCTCCCATTTGACAGATGGGGAAACAGACCACTATCCAAGCCTTTTAGACTCCAAAGTCCTTGTTCCATTCTACCGTACCATGCAGCCCAACCCCTTCCTTCGGCTAGAGGGACTTCTAATGTTCTGGGAGAGCCTGAATGGAAGTCCCTTTCTTCCTAAACTCACTCAGTGGGGGTTGCTGCTTGGGGGGACTGACTAAGGTTTTCTGGCCACAGGAGTGACCCAGCGCACTGAGTTTTCTTGTGAAGCTCACAACATAAAAGGCTTGGCCACTTCCCGACCAGCCATTGTTCGACTTCAAGGTAGGGGGACACTGGTCGGGATGGGGGTGGGGTGGGGAGGACGGGGGGGGCTGTCTCAGCCAGCTGTCTAGCAGTAGAATTGGCTTGCCAGCTTGCATCAACTCTGCAGGAATCTCCAGGTGAGGGGGAATTGGTGTAGCTCCCATTCCTAGTGGGAGCACCTGAGACCCCGCCACAGCAGAGACAAAAATAGAATCCTGACGTCACAGCAGATTTCCCATCACGAAGCAGTGTCCCTGAGAGGGAGGGAAGGATGGAGCCAGCAGGAGATGGTCAAAGCTTTTATTCAACCTGGTTTCTGTCTCTGGTATAGAGGGGAGAGAGGTGGGGGCAGCAGCCTAGCAGATGATAGAGGGTACCCAAAGTGTTGGTGCAGAAGGGGAGGAGAGAGGGAGGAGAGAAAGCAGTACTTATCTGTAGAAGCAGGGCAGCTGCCTGTTTTCCCTTTTGTAGCTCCAGAACACCCCTCCCCCACCTTATTCTTTGGGCAGGGTTCTTTATTCTGGTAGGCAGTTTCTACCCCCCAGCCTAGGCACCCTCCCAGGTATGAATAACAGTTCTCTGCTGGCAGCTGGTCTATGTGTCCCTATGCCTTGGACTTGCTGAGTTAGCCATCTTTAGGCCCTAGGACAAATTCAAGGCTTGGCTCTTAAGTCGTCTTCCCTCCCCTCATATTGTTACCAGGCACTGACATTAAGTCCTTCTGTCCACAGCACCTCCTGCAGCCCCCTTCAACATCACAGTGACAACGATAAACAGCCGCAATGCTAGCGTGGCCTGGGTGCCAGGTGCTGATGGCTTAGCCCTGCTGCATTCCTGTACAGTGCAGGTAGGCTGAGGAGCACGCAGGCTCTCCCTGACTGACTCTGACTATGCTCATTCTGGCTGCACTGTGTGACAGTGTTGTCCCACCAACTAGGCTTTAGACCTGCCTGGGACTTTGGGTCTATAGCACTATTCAGATGCTGTTCCTTGGTAGGAAGAGCCCAGGCTATTGTCTCTTCTGCCCCTTACCTTAGTAACAGAGGGCTCAGAGCTTGTGCCTTCTTTGGACTAGAAAGCAGTTTCAGAGCAGACTTGGGTATCTGGAAGATTCTTTTTTTTTTCTTTTGTTTTCTGACACAGGGTTTCTCTGTGTAATCTAGCTGTCCTAGAACTAGCTCTGTAGACCAGACTGGCCCCAGACTCACAGAGATTCACCTGCTTCTGCCTACCAAGTGCTGGGATTAAAGGTGTGTGCCATTAATCCCCAGCTGGAAGATTATTCTTTCAATTTATTCCCCACTTTTGGTGCTAGGGATCAAACCTGGGCCTCTTACATAATAGGCAAGCCCTATGCCACCAAGATCAAAGAGTTTTTCTGCTAACATGTCTGATATGCTTCCTCACATCCTGTCACTGCCCCACAAGAGGACCAGAGGGGTCTTGAACCCTGGAGAACAGAAAAGGTATGCAGGGTTGATACACAACTAAGAACCATTGCAGGTTTGCTTGCTTTCATATTTACTAAACGGAGACCCTTGTTTAATGAGACCCTTTTCATTCATTCATTCATTTTTCCTGTGCTGGGGACAAACCCAGGGCCTTGCACATGCTAGGCAAACACTCTATGTATTCCCAGTCCTTTAGTGACATCTAATCATGTCCCCAAGGCAGGATAGATCCTCCCCTGGCTTTACCCTAGCCATAGCCCTTTGTCCCTGGGCAGAGTCTGCAGGGCCCAGGAGACAAGCTTATCAGGGTCATCCTTACTGCCACGTAACATTCTATACATTCAGAATGTCTTGCCCTGGCTACCCTTGAACTGAGTCCAGGGTCTGTGTGGACCTCTCCTCTGGCCCATCCTTCCAATGATTGATCTTACTGTGATATGCATACTTCTGTGTCTAATATCAGCCACTGGGGATGTGGGTGGTAGCAGCCAGCATTGTCTACATCCATGCATTGGAAGGATGTCGTGGTGTAGACTAATTCCTGAGGCCCAGCTCTTCCAGGGCTACCACACTTGAGAATTTGGAGAATTGTAAATGGAAACCCAACCTTCCAGGTGGTTTTGAAGATTTGCTTGTCAAGACAGCAACATAGGGCCAGGCATGGTGTTACACACCTATAATCCTAGCACTTAGGAGGTAGAGTCAGGAGTTCAAGGTCAGCCTGGAGATGTAGCTCAGTTGGCAGAGTGCTTGCCTAGCATATAGGAAGTCCCATGCCTAGCATCACCTAAAATCAGGCAGTGTCACACACTTCTAATCCCAGCACTCAGGGGTTCAAGGATAGTCCCTTTTTACTTATTTATTTACTTATTTTGTTGTTGTTTGTTTTTTAAGATATGATTTCTCTGTGTAACAGCTCTGGCTGTCCTGGAAGTTGCTCTGTAGACCAGGCTGGCCTCAAACTCACAGAGATCGGCCTGCCTCTGCCTCCTGAGTGCTGGGATCCCAGGCATGAGCCACCATACCCAGCTAAAGGATATTCTTGGCTATAGAATGAACTCAGGGCTAGCTTCAGCTACTTGAGGCCTTCTTAGTGGAAACAGTGGAGAAAGCAAGAGAAAATATGATGCCGGGCGGTGGTGGCGCACGCCTTTAATCCCAGTACTCGGGAGGCAGAGGCAGGCGGATCTCTGTGAGTTCGAGGCCAGCCTGGTCTACAAAGTGAGTTCCAGGACAGCCTCCAAAGCCACAGAGAAACCCTGTCTCGAAAAATCAAAAAAAAAAAAAAAAAAAAAACCAAAAGAAAAAAAGAGAGAATGTGGCAATGAAAAGAAACTAGGCTGCAGTGTAGCACATTGAAGTGGCACTTGTTTGACATTCATAAGGCCCTACATTTGAGCCCAGCATTTCTAAATAAACAAGTACATTTTTTTCTAAATAAGTACTCTGAAGCAGTTACGCATTAAGTGCAAATAGATAGGCAGAGTTTTTGAAGTTGCTGAGACATCAAGAAAGTGACACTAGCCTGGCATAGTGGTGCACGCCTTTAATCTCAGCACTCGAGGAGGCTGAAGCAGGCAGATCTCTCAGTTCAAGGCCAGCCTGGTCTACAGAGTGAGTTCCAGAACAACCAGAGCTAAGTAGTGAGACCCTGTCTCAAAGACAGCAACAAAAGGGACACTTGTCCTATCTCCCCATTCCTTCTTCCTGGGTATTGGACTCAGGACCTGGCCCACGAACAGTCTACCGCTGTGCTTGCACTCAGACTCAATAAGTAAGACTTCTCAAGGGACAGCAGGTCATTCCAAACAAAAGGAGCAGCATCTGTGAAATACAGAGGTTAAACCTGGTTTGGTCTTGTGCTGTGCTGGGGATAAGTTGGGGCAGGTGTTTGCCTACAGACTTAGAGGAAGCGTTTGTTCAAGCTTCCATGCCATGCCTCCCTGTCTTCCCTCTCAGAGACTTACCTGTATCATCAGTGTTGTCCTTTTCTGTTTTTTTTGTTTTTTGTTTTTTGTTTTTTTTTTTGTCTGAAGGTGGCGAGGGCCCCAGGAGACTGGGAGGTCCTGGCTGTTGTGGTCCCTGTGCCACCCTTTACCTGCCTGCTTCGGGACTTGGCTCCTGCTACCAACTACAGCCTTAGGGTGCGCTGTGCCAACGCCTTGGGGCCCTCCCCCTATGCTGACTGGGTGCCCTTTCAGACAAAGGGCCTAGGTAAGAAACTCAGCAAGGGGGGCCAGACTGGAGAGGGAAGGCATCATTCAGTCAGCACTTATTGAGCACCTACTGCATGCTACTACATACCACTTTGCTTGTGGGAGGAATGGATAGATAAGCAAACTGGAAATGATGGGACAGTACTCCAGGGTGGCCAGTCTGAACCCTCTAAAGAGGGTTAGAACACAGCTCTGTGGTGGATCCCTTGGCCTAGCATTCAGGAGGGGCTAGGTTCAATCCCCAGTACCTCTAAAACAAACAAAAAACCCTCCCCCTGGGATGGCCAGCCTTCTGAGATTGTGACACAAGATCATCTATAAAGTTCAGACTGGAGAACCACAGGATTTAGTTAAAAAAGAAACCTCAGCCTTTAATCCCAGCACTTAGGAGGCAAAAGGCAGGTGGATCTCTGTGAGTTCGAGACTAGCCTGGTCTACAAGAACAAGTTCCAGGACAGGCTCCAAAGCCACAGAGAAACCCTGTCTCAAAAAAAAAAAAAAAAAAAAAAAAGAAACCTCATGTTTTAAATGTGTTTATGATTTTGTTCATTCATAAGGTCCCTGGGCTCTGGGTTGGAAAGACCTGGGCAACAGAGGTGTGAGTGAGGTCTGCAGGATAAGAAGGAGCCATGTAACATCCTGTGGAAAAGTGCAGCAAGGAAAAGACACACTTTAAAGAACCCTGCCTTGGGATGTGCTTGTAGTTCTCTGGCTGTTAAAAGAGGCTGGGGGGGGGGGAGACCAAGCAGTACCAGGGTGAGCATCACTGTAGAGACGTGGGGGCTGGGCCCCTTCTGTCCTGTGAGGCTACCGTCTCCCCAGCACAGGGGATGTTAGCAGTTGCAGCTGGGAGGCAGGCCCTCTTCTCACCCTCTGCTTTCTGAGCTGTTAAGCTCTTGGTGTGTGTGGGATAATGATGGTGGGAATGGTAGGAATCCTAACAACTGTCTTTGGGTACAGCGCCAGCCAGAGCTCCCCAGAATCTCCATGCCTTTCGTACCGACTCAGGCCTTATCCTGGATTGGGAAGAAGTGATCCCTGAGGACCCTGGGGAAGGCCCCCTGGGACCTTATAAAGTGTCCTGGGTCCAAGAAAATGGAACCCAGGTAAGGGAGACAGCCCTCTCTGCTTGCTTTACTATGCTGGCGGGTCTGGGCCTCCTACAGTCCCAGGGAATACCCTCCACCTCTTGACAAGGCCAGCTCCCTGTCTCATTGGCTGGGTTAGCCCTGTGGCCACTTTGTATGCAAAGCATGAAGCCTGTGCCTGCCCCTGCAGAAGCAGGTGGGGGGTCCGGAGCACAGATAAAGCTTTGTCCACAGCCCCAGCTCTGCTTCCTCTAGGGATGAGGGTTGTTTGTGTTCCCTGAAGTCCAGGGCAGGAATGTGGTGACTCTCTGGGGGCTGCATTTTACAGCCCCTATCACTCAGTGTGCCCCTGAGGTTCCCAGATTCCTAGCTGAACTCCTTTCTTCCCTCTCATCCCAGCTGGAGGCTTCCCCAGGCTCAGTGTGGGGGTGGGGCTTTTCCTGACTGCAGGATGAACTGACCGTGGAAGGGACCAGGGCCAATCTGACCAGCTGGGATCCCCAGAAGGACCTGGTTTTGCGTGTGTGTGTCTCCAATGCAGTTGGCTGTGGGCCCTGGAGTCAACCGCTGGTAGTGTCTTCTCATGACCATGCAGGTAAGGCATGCAGGTGGGGTAGGGATCGAGGCTTTCAAGGATTACAGATTGGCAAGAGGATGCGGGTGACACCTGTCTTCCCTGTGCAAACCCCCATAGAGTCCACCAGTAGAGTCTGGGGTTGGTTTTCCTCCCTTTGCTTTGGTCACACCAGCCAGGGCCTGCCCCGGGTCAGGTAGACACTCTTGATCTTTCTCTGGGATCTCTCACTTCTCACTCTTCTTGACTTAGGTAGTCTTTTGTCAAGGCTAGGTGAGGTGGCCATCCTGGGGAAGTTCTAAAAGGACACTTTGGTGTCAGCCTGGCTCATTGGCTCATGACGTTGCCTCGTCCTCCCACAGGAAGGCAGGGCCCTCCCCACAACCGCGCATCCTGGGTGCCTGTGGTGCTGGGTGTGCTCACCGCCCTGATTACTGCTGCCGCCTTGGCCCTCATCCTGCTTCGAAAGAGACGGAAGGAGACACGGTTCGGGTAAGGAAGTGGGGCTGTGGAGAAGGAAGTAGGTGCTTACACAAGGCCTTGACATTTACCTGAAGTCCTGGATTCTCTTTAGGCAAGCCTTTGACAGCGTCATGGCCCGGGGGGAACCGGCTGTACACTTCCGGGCAGCTCGGTCTTTCAATCGAGAAAGGCCTGAACGCATTGAGGCCACACGTGAGTGGTGGGGGATCACAGAGGGAGAAGACAAGCTGTCTTGTGATGCTACCTTTTACCAACTCTTTAATCCAGCTAAAGTAGCTGAACCTTGACGAGCCCCAGAGTAATGAAAAAGACGCTAAATTACCTGGTGGAGCTTGTCACAACAGTGTGGGGAGATCCAGGCTCTGCTGAGGACAGGGAGCTGGGTGGAGACTGCAGGCTGGAGCGTGGATTTGACTACAGCCTGTCCCTTTCTCACCTCCTCCCTGCAGTGGATAGCCTGGGCATCAGTGATGAATTAAAGGACAAGCTGGAGGACGTCCTCATCCCAGAGCAGCAGTTCACCCTTGGCCGGATGTTGGGCAAAGGTGTGGGGGCTCTGTGGGGACTGGCATGAGTTTGCCTTCTCTGAATGTATTGTTCCTGTCACTTCCAGGGTGTTAATTTGGGTCAACTCCTATAAACAAGATATATCTATGGATGCCTGATTTGGGGGTATTGCAAAGGAATGGTGGCTAGAGGCAGGGAGGATGGGAGCTATTCCCAACACAGCCTCCTTTAAGAGCCTTAGGTGATGATTTTATGACCCTGTGGGCCATCATCTGAGAGGGAGGGGAGTAGGGAGCCTGAGGTGTCTCACCCTCTCCATTGGTTTCTGCCTAGGAGAGTTTGGGTCAGTGCGGGAAGCCCAGCTGAAGCAGGAAGATGGTTCCTTTGTGAAAGTGGCTGTGAAGATGCTGAAAGGTGAGTTACACAGTTTGTTGCCCGTTGGGGAGGAGGGGTAAAGGGAGTAATAGATCGTAGAGCAGGCTCCACTCTGGCCTGTGATTTCCCAAGAACCTAGTCAGCACTAGCGGGGTGCTGACTGCACCACATGAATAGCTCAAAAGCACAAGCCCACACAAAGAGTCGTGCCCTAGCTGTGCTCTGTGCCGTCAGCGGCGACAGTCCTCACTGCGCACTCTTGGGTGGTTACAGATGTGCTGGGTAGAGCTCATGGGCTGTCAAAACCAAAGGGAACAGCCAGTAATCTCGGCACTGGAGAGGCAGAGGCAGGGGCATTAGAAGTTTGAGGCCAGCCTGAGCTACATAGTGAGTTCCAAGTCAGCTTGTGAGACCTAGAAGAAAAGTCTAAGAACTCAAGCCTGGAGTGGTAATTCAGTGCTTGTGAGGAGTAAGGCAGAAGGGTCACAAGTTTGAATCCAGGCTGGATTGCAGTTTCCTTCAAAGAAACAAATAGGAAAGAAGCGAACAGGAAAACATTAGCAGGCAGAGAAAATGTTTGAAAGCACCATTCCCGTGCCCCCTGTGACACCCAGGACTTCTGCAGGACGGGTCTTAGTTGTAGAGTGTGTCTTGCCTCCATCCCTCCTCCTTCCTCTCTCCCAGCTGACATCATTGCCTCAAGCGACATCGAAGAGTTCCTCAGAGAAGCGGCTTGCATGAAGGAGTTTGACCATCCACACGTGGCCAAGCTTGTTGGTGAGCCCAAGTGGAGGAGCAGATATAGAACAGGGCTAAAAATAATGCTCCACCGACGTGAGAGGGCTGTCTGGAGGAGAGGAGTTTGGATACCCAGTGAGCAAGCAGGTAGCGAGTGAGGTCCCTGTCTGAAATCCGTGAGGAGCTAAGCTCAAAACTGCTCGTGTGGGTGGAGGAGAGACAGAGGAATGTACCCAGGAGCAGGGAACAGCCGGCAGAGCCCTTCATGGGTATCCAGACAGGAGCAAAAGTGTGGTAGAGAAAGAGATGACAGCACCAGGCCTTGAGATGGAAGCCAGCAGGGTAGGGCCTGAGGCAGATACCTACCTGTTCTTAAGCTTTTATGTGCTCAGTTCCTGACTCTCCCTTGTCTCCCAGGGGTGAGCCTCCGGAGCAGGGCTAAAGGTCGCCTCCCCATTCCCATGGTCATCCTGCCCTTCATGAAGCACGGAGACTTGCATGCCTTTCTGCTCGCCTCCCGAATTGGGGAGAACCCTTTTGTGAGTGCCTCAGGTGGGGGTGGCCAGGGGGAAATGGGTGGGAGAATGATGCCTGGAAAGGACAAAGACCCTGGGGAGAAGAGGCTTGGTGGGCAAGACTCAGAGCGGCCAGAGCCTGACTGTGTTTAACTAAGCCCTGCTGGGAATTTTAGGTCAGGCAAGGACATTTTTGGGATGAAGACATTTGATTCCTTAGCTCTTAGGCTTGCCAGAGCTTCCTTGGAAGGCCCCTTGATCCCTGTCTCCTTGTCAGTGATTCTTAAGACAGCCTTAGGCTTTCTGGCCAGGGAACTTCATTCCTTGTCCCCCGAGGATGGGAAGGTCCAACCTGAGCTTGCCCTGTCTGCCTACCAGAACCTGCCCCTCCAGACTCTGGTCCGGTTCATGGTGGACATTGCCTGTGGCATGGAGTACCTGAGCTCCCGGAACTTCATCCACCGAGACCTGGCAGCTCGGAATTGCATGTAGGAACTCTGGTGGCCTGGTGGGTGTGAGATAGCTGGTACCTCCTGGCACTTGCTGATGTCACCCCCTGCTTTGGATGGAACCTGCTATGCATGGGGATACCCTGGCTTTGGATAGTCGGTGAACATGGGAAAGACTGTCTTTCAATACCCCTCTCAGGCTGGCAGAGGACATGACAGTGTGTGTGGCTGACTTTGGGCTCTCCCGGAAAATCTACAGTGGGGACTATTATCGTCAGGGCTGTGCCTCCAAATTGCCTGTCAAGTGGCTGGCCCTGGAGAGCTTGGCTGACAACTTGTATACTGTTCACAGCGATGTGGTGAGCAGGGGGCACAGTGGGGTTTGGTAGCCTGGGTGGGGTGGACTAGTGCGTGGGTGGGTCTGCAGGATCCAAAAAGGGTTGGCAACACTCTGCTCTCTGCACTTCGATTGCCTTGTTATAAGACCCTAGAATCCCAAAATCTGGCTCTGCTTAGCTCAGGAAACCTGGTAACATTCTCCCCCAACCCTGATTCTATACCAGTGGGCCTTCGGGGTGACCATGTGGGAGATCATGACTCGTGGGCAGACGCCATATGCTGGCATCGAAAATGCTGAGATTTACAACTACCTCATCGGCGGGAACCGCCTGAAGCAGCCTCCAGAGTGTATGGAGGAAGTGTGAGTATCTTGGGTAGGGGGTTATGGAAGGAGCTTTGGCTCGTGGCTGCTGCTATCCAGGATAAGCTCAGAACCACCACTGGACTTACGTTAGCCCTGCTTTTGGTCCTTCTAGTTAAGAGTAAAGATTGACCTGTTCCTTATTTACCCTGTTTTCTTTCTCCCTTTCTCATCCCCCCCATCCCACCCCACCTGGGAGGGGGAATGTTGAGAGTTTCACTGGGCAGCTTAGGTCAGCCTCAAGCTCTTCATTCCCATTGCCTCCATGTCTAGAATGCTGGAATCACAGCCATGAACCACCATGCCTGGCTCCTATCCTGTATTTCTTGCTCCAGACTTTTCCTGTCGCTATTGTTTCCGGTTTGTAGGGAAGAATCAGGAACCATAAAAGGCAGAGGACAGAGTTTGAGCAGCAGTGCAGTTTCCTTGTCACTTCTTGGGAACCCAGCTAGCCGGGACTCCTGGCTCTAGCACTGGGCCCCTTCACGCAGGGATGCACAGGGCCCCAGGAAAAAGAAGCATCCCCTGACCACTGTCTTTTCTTGGTCAGGACAAGGTGGGGCCTGAGCTTCTTTCTTGGTCTTGGCCTCCCCTTGAAGGAGAGGACCTGAGATCCTGGGAAGAAGGAAACCGACTCCTTTCTTTGCTGCAAGCCTAAAGTACTGGAGAGCAGGCGGGACTGACTGTAGTGTAAACAAACCCTTGTGACAGGATGACATAATTGTAGCTGACCTTAGCTGGGCCCATTAGGTATTCTTCTAGGCAATCTTCCTCTAACCCTATAAGGAAAAGGCCTATTATCTCTGTTTTGTGGATGAGGAAATAGGATTAAAGAGGCTAAGTAACATGGCCAAGGTCACACAGCTATTATGTGATTAAGTTGGTACTTGAACCTAGATCCCTGTGGTTTTAGAGTTCATGTTCTCAACCATGAAATCAACTGTGTTTGGTCTGTTCTAGTATTACTCTCTGACTCCAGTCAAGACAGAATGGTCCAGGAGAATGAATCCATGCTCTTTTATTCTGTGTAGCTTTAGAGTTAGACCTCCAAAGTGCCCCAGCCATGAACAGGTGGAGGAATGTGAGCCTGAATGGTGGTCTCTTGGGCAGTAGATTTGAAATGCCTGGAGCCTGGCACCAAAAGAAAAATTTAAAAATCATTTATTACTGGATGTGATGGCACACATTTTTAGTCCCAGTGCTCAGGAGGCAGAGGCAGGTGGATCTCTGTGAGTTCAAGGCCAGCCTGGTCTACAAATTGAAATTGAGTTGTAGGACAGCCAGGGCTGTTAGACAGAGAATCCTGCCTGGGAACAAATAAAACAATATTTATTTATTTATTTTGGTCAGGGGAATTAAACTCAGGGGCTGTATTTGCTAAGCAAGCGCTCTACCACTGTGTGACACCCCAGCCCCTTGCTCACACTTCAGAAGAAGTGAGTGCAAGAACCAGCCCCGCTGCTTATCTGCCTAACTGTTAAGCAGAGCTTTGTTGAGATTGAAAGCTTGGGTCTACTTGTGGCTGCATCCAGCCTCAGCTCTTCTCTAGAGCTGCAGAAGCTGAGCGTGGGGAGTGGCAGAGACAGACCCTGGCTCAGCCTTCTCCCAGACTGCAACTGCTGTTGTCAATGCAGGGTGGGCGGACACTGGCCTCCCACCAGGCATCCTGGAGGAAAGGTGCCAGTTGGCATCTAGCACAGCCTCGAGAATATGGCCCGGTCTGGCCATATACCCGTAGTTCTGGGCCATTCCCACAGCCTGCCTGGGGTCTGGCACGATTCTTCCTGCCATTGGGGCCCCTATTAAGAGGGCTCTTTCATGAGACAGTTCTTGTCTTGGGGCTTTTGCCATGCACAAGAGGAGTTTTCCCATGAGGGGGAGGGAGAGAGAGAGAGAGAGACAGAGAGAGAGAGACAGAGAGAGAGACAGAGAGAGAGACAGAGAGACAGAGAGAGAGAGAGACAGAGAGAGAGAGAGACAGAGAGAGAGAGACAGAGAGACAGAGAGAGAGACAGAGAGAGAGAGACAGAGAGAGAGAGACAGAGAGAGAGAGAGAGAGGCAGAGAGAGAGAGAGAGAGAGAGAGGAGTCAGTCCTTGGAAACAGTGAAAGCTATAAGAGAATCTGTAAGGCTAGTGAAATAAGTGCAGGGTGGGATATTCCTGGCAGAGGAAGAGGAGGGCTGGAAGCTTTTCTGAAAATGTAAGCGTACACGAGTGGGTTCTGCCTCTATGGATTTGGGACAAAAAGGAGAGTGTACAAGTCTACCCCCTAAAAAGATAACCGTGAGTCCAGGGTCTGGGGTATGGTAGCAAAGCAAAAGAGTACTTGCTTAGTGCCACAGAGCGAAAACCAAGGGACGATCCTGACTCCAGGCTTCTGTGTGCGTAAGACAGAAGTACTTGCATTTTACTATCATAGCTCAGTGACTTTGGGGAATTTGTTTGAGACAGGTTTTCTCTTATCCTAGACCAGATTCAAACTGGCTATGTAGCCAAGGGGTACTTTAAAACTTCAGATCCTCTTGCCTTCAACTCCCAAGTGCTAGAATTACAGAAGTGTAGCAGTTAGAAGGTATTGGAGACCAAACCCAGGCCTTTGTGTATACCAGGCAAGCATGCTACCAACTGAACGGCATTCCTAGCCCTGTTGTTTAATTTTTGAAACAGGACTTTACTCTGCAATGTTGGTATGCCTCACATTCAAAATTTATCTTAAGCCCACCTCAAACTGGTAGTAGTCCTCCTGCCTCTGCCTCCTGAGTGCTAGAGTTAGGGCATGCTTTATCACTCCTGTCAGCTCTGTTACTTGCTACATGTGTGACTTTACTAAGGGTTTTGCTTTGTTTTATTTTGGTCTTTTGAGACAGGGTTTCTCTGTGTAACAATCCTGGCTGTCCTGGAACTCAATTTGTAGACCAACCTGGCCTCGAGTTCACAGAGATCCACTAGTCTCTGCCTCCTGAGTGCTGGGGTTAAAAGTTTGTGCCATCATTGCCTGGTTCATGGACTTTTTAAAAGATTTATTTTTGTTATTTTTTAATTGTGTGGATATGTGGATGTGAGTGCTGGTACCCAAGGAGTCCAGACTAGGAGTCCAGAGATGTCAGAGCCCCTAGAGCTGGAGTTACAGGTGCTTATGAGCTACCTGACATGGGTGCTGAGGGCAGTACTCACTCTTTAGCCGTTGAGCCAGCTCTCCAGCCTATAGTCAAGGTTCTTAACCTCTCCAGGCTCCAATTTTTATATTTTCAAAATAGGAACTGTTAAATGTGGGACTGACGAGATGTCTCAGCTGCTTGCTGCCAAGCCTAGACAACCCAGGTTTAATCCCAGGACCCACATGGAGAAAGCCAATCCCTGAAACTTGTCCTATGACTTACTCATGTGTGCTGTAGCACATGCATATGAGTTCATGAGCATGTGCACATTTATGCACACACATGCACACACTAAATACATGTATTTTTTTTTGTTTGTTTTTCGAGACAAGGTTTCTCTGTATTTTTTTGGAGGCTGTCCTGGAACTCACAGAGATCCACCTGCCTCTGCCTCCCGAGTCCTGGGATCAAAGACGTGCACCACCAACGCCCAGCCTAAAAACATGCAATCTTAACCTGCTGCATAGTAAGCCTTCCACACTAGTGTTGAAGAATTGTTTCCCATCTTAGTGTCATATGACTAAGAGAACCTCTCCTTTGAGGCCATAGCCTCTTCTCACTCTAATTTCTACCACAGGTATGATCTCATGTACCAGTGCTGGAGCGCCGACCCAAAGCAGCGCCCAAGCTTCACATGCCTACGAATGGAACTGGAGAACATTCTGGGCCACCTATCTGTGTTGTCCACCAGCCAAGACCCCTTGTACATTAACATTGAGAGAGCTGAGCAGCCTACTGAGAGAGGCAGCCCTGAGCTGCCCTGTGGAGAGCGTCCTAGCAGCGAGGCGGGGGATGGCCGTGGGATGGGGGCAGTAGATGTCATCTCCAGTGACTGTCGATACATCTTCAGCCCTGGAGAGCTGGCTGAGTCACCTGGGCAGTCGGAGCAGCATCCAGAAAGCCCCCTCAACGAGACCCAGAGGCTGCTGCTACTGCAGCAAGGGCTACTGCCTCACAGTAGCTGTTAACTCACAGGCAGAGAACAGCTGGGGCAATCCACCTGGCTCTGCTGGCCACTGTGCTGGTTGACTAAGCCCAGCCTGATCACAGCCCAGGCAGCAAGGTATGGAGGCTCCTGTGGTAGCCCTCCCAAGCTGTGCTGGCACCAGGACTGACCAAATTGCCCAATCCCAGTTCTTCCTGAAGCCTCTCTGGCCAGCCTGGCATCAGTTCAGGCCTTGGCTTAGAGGAGGTGAGTTAGAGCTGGTTGCCTGAATGCAGGCAGCTGGCAGGAGGAGGGGTGGCTGTTTCCATGGTACCATGGGTGTGGATGGCAATAGGGGAGGGTAGCAACAGCCCTGTGGCTGAGCTGCTCCTACTTCTAGTGCATGATTGGAGCTGCCCACAGCCTGGAGGCACACCAGTGCCTACCACACTTGGGTTTAAAGGCCAGATTTAGCCCTCCAAGTCACAAAGAGATGTCCCTGTATTGTTCACTTTTAGGTGACAGGAAAGGATTGGCACACTCGGGTCTCAAAGCCCTGTGGTGGGAGAAGGTGGGACATTCTCAGGTCTGAATCCTCATCACCTTCCTGATTTCCCACCCTGCCAAGACCTGGAACTGGCTAGGTGCCTCTGAGGCATGCCGGTGGACAAAGGCTACAGAGACCTGTCTTCCAAAGGCAGGACTTTCTGAGTCTGGCAGATGGAGGGGTGCTGAGGGGCTTGCCCAGAAGTTAGTAAAGAGTTCAGGACTCCTCCAAGCTTCCCACAGTCTGTCTGAGCATGCTACCAAGTCCCCAAATATCCCCAAAACTAACAGAGGCAGTTTTGTCTAAGCCCAGCCCTCCTCTCTAAATGGACATCTTCTTTTGTCCCAAGTCTCCAGAGAGAAGTAAGCTTGATGACTGATGTGGGTGAGAGAAGTATCTGGAGCCAGGGCTGGGGTCTAGGCTCCAGGAACCTCTTGGGATGCATGGGGTAGGCCCTTGCTGTTAGGAACATTTCTAAGCTATTAAGTTGCTGTTTCAAAACAAATAAAAATGAAAACTAAGGAGTCAAAGCTTTGTTCATTGTTTTGGGTTTTTGTAGGGACGGGGTCTTTCCTAGGTATCTCTAGCTGGCCTGGAACTCAGACCTGCCTTGTCCTTCTGAGTGCTGGGTTTAAATTCCTGTGCTACCACACCCAACCTAAGGCTTTGTCTTCTAAATGTTTACATTTTTCTCCCTTCCAGTTCAGGAAACAATGAAGCATCTCTGCATAGAGAAAAGATTGGAAAGATATGCCAAAATGTGGACAGCTGTTATCTTTACGTGATATGATTAAGAAAGCCTTTTTCCTGTTTTCTAAATTTTCTGAGTTAAACACAATATGCTTCTCATTAGATTAGACCCAGTAACTCTCTCCATGTTAAAGATAATACATTGCCTTTGGAGACTCTAGGCAGACGTAGAATGCCTGTAATCCGGATGCCCAAGGGTAATAACTCCCACTAGACTCTGGGAAATGTAAAGATTTTGACATCTAAGTTGGAACAGAAGCTGTTCTCACCACCCTGACAAACGTTTCCTTAGGTCCTCCGTCATCTCTTCACTCCAGCCAGGAACCTGAGAATCAGTGGTCAAAGAAAGGTGAACACTTGAGGATTAGAAACACCAGAAACAGAGTTGATTCTCAGTATTTCCACCTGCAACCTAGTTTCCAAGTAAGCTCCTGGCATTGTGCAATAGGAGTGTGCCTCTGCTGGGGCGGAGGGAGATTGGGAGAGGCAGAGCCACAGCCCTGCTGGCTGAGAGCAATGGTATGAGGTAGGCCCCTTCCCGGAGCAGGTATCTTGAAAAACCTGTTGCTGGCTCTTCAGGTCTTGGTTCCCACATAGCTTATGAGACCTGAATTCAATTCCATGCAAGTAGCTTTTCAGATACCTCATGCCGTGATTAGTTTTAACTGGGGTCATGGTTAACTGTGAGATAATTTTAGGAATTGACCAGAAGACCCTCTCAAGTAATCGTCTACAGGGAGCCTGTGGCTAGGTTCATCCAGTAAGGTGTTCCAAGAAGTGAGAATTTAACCTCCATCCTGTAGGACAGGAAAGCAGCAGAGGATATGCTAGAGTAAAATAACAGGGAGGTTAGCTGGGTGACAGCTTCTTCCCAGCACCCCTGAGAGCACCTTTAAACTGGAAAGTTTTTTTTTTGTCTTTTTTTTCTTTTAATTTTTTTCTAATTTAAAAAAAATCCATTACAAGCTGGGCGGTGGTGGCACACGCCTTTAGTCCCAGTACTCGGGAGGCAGAGGCAGGCAGATCTCTGTGAGTTTGAGACTAGCCTGGTCTACAAAAGCTAGTTCCAGGACAGCCTCCAAAGTCACAGAGAAACCCTGTCCCAAAACCCCTCCCCCCCCCAAAAAAATATCCATTACAAGCCAGGCACATGCCTTTGATCCCAGCACTTGGGAAGCAGAGACCCTCGGATCTCTGGGAGTTTGAGGCCATCTTGATCTTGAGTTCCACGACCGACAGGGCTACACAGAGAAGCCCTGTCTTGGGGAAAAGAAAATCGTTACTATGTTCTGTTTAAATATTTAGAGAGACAGAGAGAGACAGAGAAAGAGAGAGAGTGTGTGTGTGTGTGAGAAATCGGTTCTTTTCTACCATGTGGATCCCAGGAAGAACAATCTGTTTGACCTACTCAGCCACACCTTCCAGTCCTATTTATTATTTATTTATTTATTTATTTATTTATTTATTTTTGTTTGTCTTATTTAAGACAGGGTTTCCATATGTAGCCTTGGCTGACCTGGAACTCCCTATGTAGACCAGGCTGCTTTGAATTTACAGACATCTGCTGCCTCCTGAGTGCTGGGATTAAAGGTGATGTGTCCACAATACTGGGTATTTATGCTTACAATTTATTTTTATTTGTTTGTTTCTTTTCTGTGTAGCCTTGGCTGTCTTGGACCTTGCTCTGTAGACCAGACTGGCCTCAAACTCAGTGATCCACCTGCTTCTGCCTCCTGAGTGTTGGGATTAAAGGTGTGTGATTTTTTAATCTCTTGGGTTTTGGGTTTTGTTTTAGTTGATTTTGTTTGAGACAGTGTCCCTTTAAGTTTCCGAACTGAGCCTGGAACTCACTATGCTAGTCCAGACTGGCCTGCACTTGCTGTGACACTCCAAGAGTCCTGGGATTACAGGTATAACCCACTGTACTAGACAACAGTGGAATCTCAAAACCCAGGGGCTCACTCATGTGGTGAGCACCCTACCGTTAAGCAGCACCTCCTGCCCCATAGAGAGCCTTTGAACCCTTGTTTATTGAAGTATAAGGCAGAAAGTACTTAGTCCTCAAGGACTTTTACAGACCCCAACAGCAAGCAGTCAGATCAGAAAACAATATTCCCAGCACCCAGAAGCCACCCTTGGGATCAGCTCCAACCTCTCAGTTTCCCTTCTGCTCCTCAGAGGCATTCTCTAGCCTGGCAGGTCCTTGCCTGGATTAATGTAGCTTTTCTTGAATGTGTATCCAAGGAATCCTTTAGGCTAAATAATTTTGCATTTGGCTTTTTCTTCTTTTTCTTTTCCCTCTCTTTCTCTCTGCCCCTTATTTCTTTGTCTTCATCCCTTCCTTCTCCTTCCTTTCTTCCTTCCTTTTTGTACTTCCAGGGATCAGGCCCAAGGTATGATGCATACTAGGCATGTACTCTGTCACAGTACTTCTCGCACCAGCAAAACGTGTTCTTACAGCCTTGCAGTGTAGCACGCTGGTCTCCGTCCCCAGCAGGCTCCCTCACTGCAGCAACTTTTCAGTTTGGGATCAAAGGGAAAAGACAGGATCAGAGGTGGCTTTGCTGGTTTGTTTTTTTAAGTGCATGTATGTGTGGTATAGATGAGTTTGTGTGGGTACACACGTGTGTGGAAGCCACCGGTCAACACTGGGCTCTTCCTCCATAGCTCTCCAACTTACTCTTTGACACCGGGACTAGTTTATAGAGCCAGCTAGTCTGGATAGCTAATGAGCTTCACACATTCTTTTGTCTCCATACCCTGTCCCTACCACTAAGGCTACAGATACACTCATGCCTAGGATTTAGGTTCTCTGAGAAGGCACTTTACACACTAAATCATCTCCCTAGCACTTGTTTTTCTTTTAAACTTGTCCTTTAGTGCATAGGTCAGGTCTCACTATGCAGCCGAAGCTAGCCTCGAACTCATGGATATCTAACTGCCTCTGCCCTCTGAGTGCTAGGATCAAAGGTGTGCACCACAGCTGACTTGCTTCTCATAGTTTTGAAACAATTGCCTCCCAGATAAATCATCTCAGAGATTTGTTAAAATGTAAGCTTTCATCATGAAAGTCTGAGGTAGGCTGGTCTATCTTTTTGGTTTCTTTTTCTCTTTTAATTTCTTCCTTTTGTTTTTGAAACAGGGTCTCACTGTGTTGTTCTAGCCTACCTAGATCTCAGTATGTGGTCCAGGCTGGCCTCAAACTCACTGAGATCCACCTGCCTTTGTTTCCCAACGCTGGGAGTAAAGTCCTGTGCCACCACAAACAGTTCTTTCTTCCTTGCTTTTAAAAATCTTTCTTTTTTCTTAACAAGCTCTCACCATGTTCCCCAGGTTGCTCTCAAACTGGAAACCCTGCTGACTCCACCTCCCATTAGCTGGGATTACAGGTGTGTAGGGTCTCCCCTGACTTTAGTCTGTGTTTCTTTTTGTTTATTTTTTTTTTTGTTTTTTAGAGATAGAGTTTCTCTGTGTAGCTTTGTAGACCAGGCTGGCCTTGAACTCACAGAGAGCTGCCTGCCTCTGCCTCCCAAGTCCTGGGATCAAAGGCTTGTGCCACCATTATCCAGCTAGTCTGTGTTTCTAACATGTTCACCACTCACTGTGGGCGCTGATGCTGGGAAAGACCACAATAAGGACTAATAATGAATAATTCCAGGGGGCTGGAGAGATAGCCCAGCAGTTAGGAGCACTGGCTGGTCTTCCAAAGGTCCTCAGTTCAATTCCCAGCAACCACATAGTGGCCTACAACCATCTGTAATGAATCTTGGTACCCTCTTCAGGCCAGTAGGTATACATGCAGCCAGAACACTGTAAAAATAAATAGATAAATGAATCTTTTAAAAAATTCATAATTCCGGCCAGGTGGTGGTGGTAGCGTACGCCTTTAATCCCAGCACTCAGGAGGCAGAGGCAGGTGGATCTCTGTGAGTTCGAGACCAGCATGGTCTACAAGAGCTAGTTCCAGGACAGCCTCCAAAGCCACAGAGAAACCCTGTCTCGAAAAACAAAAACAAAAACAAAAATTCATAATTCCAAAATGCACAGTGAGATTTTAAAAAGAGACTTTACATGATTACAATATACAATCACTCAACAAAATAATACAAATGGATAAGATGGAAACAACTGAATCTCTATTAAAATTTTAATTATTTTTATTTTCTTTCTTTTTTATATTATTTTAACATTTATTCACATAATTGCAGAAAACTTGAGTTTGATTCCCAGCACAGGTGGTCCACAAGAGCTTGTAACACTAGCTCCAGGGAAATCTTATGCCCTGGTGTCCTAAGGCAACTTTACTCACGTGCACAAACCACAGACATACAAATACAATAAAAATGATATATCTAGAGGTCAGAGATGGCTCAGCTGTTAAGAGCACCAGCTGCTCTTCTAGAGGATCTGGGTTCAATTCCCAGCACCCACATTGCAGTTCACAACCAGATCTGTAACTCCACTTCCAGAGGATCCAACGTCCTCTTCCGGCCTCTGCAGGCAGGGGGCATACAGGTGATACACAGACATACATGCGTACGCATAAAATTAAGTAAAAATGCTGGGAAGACCCATAGTGACCCTGGGCCTGTGTCCTGGTCCCATGGCCCCTCCCCCACCCTCCCCACCCCACCCCTGTCCCAGCCTGCTGAGCCTGGGAACCTCTGACTGCCAGGGCTGGGAGGTCACGTTGGATCCAGTTCAGGAGCTAGGTCACATGCAGGGGTCACATGTGGCTTCTCCTCTCCCAGGCCTTGGCAGGGAAAGGCTCTGCTGGGTTGGAGGGGACACCATCGCCTTTGTCCTCGGTGTGGCAGCCCTCCAGCTGCAAGAGACAGGCGCCCAGGCGACAGAACAGCACTGCAGACATCAGGAGAGGGGACTAAAGGCACCCAAGCATTTCCAAGTTAACTCAGTCAAGCTTTTCAACCTGCCACTGGGGACCAGTTACTCCTTTGCCAAAACTGTCTGAGTTTGCCTCCTCTGGTGCTCAAATTCATCCCAAGCAGAATTTGATTGAGAGGAATACAAAAGAGCTTGAGCTCCAGTTTTTATGCTTAAAGGCTCACCTTCATAGAAATAGTTGAAATCTGCCAACACCTGGACTCAGGGACTCAGGAGGACTGGTGCTCAGTCCTAGCTAGGTGGCTGGTAGAGACTGGTGGTCACGTGATCAAGGTCTACGTGAGACCCTGTCTCAAACCAAATGAACCAACCAATCCCAAATAAGATGGGCCTAGTGGCACAGGATTATAGTATCAGGTACTCGTTTATCATGCAGTAAATCCCCGGTATTCCTGATCTTCAAAGTCAGCCTGGCTATCCTGTCTCAAAATAATAAATAAAATTGGAGAGAGAGGGAGGGAGGGAAGGAGAGAGGGAAGAGGAGGCAGAAGGGAGGAGGAAGAGAAGAAGAAGAAGGGAAGGAAAGAAAGAAAGAATATTATGTTGCTTAGGCTGGCCCCAAGTTCAAGCAAGTCTTCAGTTTATCAGGTAGCAAGGACTACAGGCATGAACTACAGCACCCACCCACAACACCCTAGCACCTATAACACACATCCAACACCCAGCACCTACAGAACCCACCCTAGCATCCATAGCACCCATCCATAATACCCTAGGACCCACATCACCCATCCCAACACCCTAGCACTTACAGCACCCATCCTAACACCCTAGCACCAACCCAACACCCCAGCACCCACCCAACACCCTAGCACCAACCCAACACCCTAGCACCAACCCAACACCCCAGCACCCACCCAACACCCCAGCACCCACCCAACACCCTAGCACCAACCCAACACCCCGGCACCCACCCAACACCCTAGCACCAACTCCAACACCCTAGAGATATTCTAGAGCAGCTGTCCTTGCTCCACAGTCTCCAAATTAATATTTTCAGATGTTTCAAATTTTAACAATCTGGTGATTTGAGTATTGGAATGCTTATGGGAAACTAGGTATGATTATGATTTTCTACAGCTTTTGTTCATTTTTTGTATTGACCTTAGGAATTCCTTAAACATTTTGAGCCAGGTATATCTCAGCTTTATGACAGACAACTCTTTTGGTTGTGATTTGTGTTTTTTGTTTTTGTTTTTTTGTTTTTGTCTTTTGTTTTTTGTTTGGTTTTTTCGAGACAGGGTTTCTCTGTATTGTTTTGGAGGCTGTCAGTCCAGCCTGGCCTCGAACTCACAGAGATCCGTCTGCCTCTGCCTCCCAAGTGCTGGGATTAAAGGAGAGCGCCACCACCACCTAGAACCAAACATTTTTTTATATATACTTGAAACAGGGTCTCTTGTAGTTCAGTCTAATCTTGAATTTGCTTTGTAGTCAAGGATAACCTTTGAACAGCTTTTGAAAAACAAATACGAGAGCCTTATAAATTTTTTTATGTATAGGAGTGTTTTGCACACACGTATGTAAGTGTGCCATGTGCATGCCTGGTGACTGCAGAGGCCAGAAGAGGGCATCAGATCCCTTGGGACTGGAGTTACAGATGGTTGTGAAATGCCATGTGGTGCTGGGAATTGAACCTGGGTCCTCTGGAAGAGCAACCAGTGCTCTTAATTGCTGAGTCCTCTCTCCAGCCCATATGTATTTATTGTGTGTGTATGCACACATGTGAGGTCAGAAGACAACCTTTTGAGAGTCAGTTCTCTGCTACTGTGTGGGACCCAGCGTCTGAACTCAGAATTCAGGTTATCAGGAGAGGTGGTGAGGGCTTTAACAAGCTGAACCATCTTGCCAGCCACCTCAGGCCAAGGCTTTTCTCTTGAATTATATTTGGGCATGGTTTGATATATAATCTCAGCACTTGAATGGCTGAGGCAGTAGAAATGTGCCATCATTTCTTCTATGTTTATTTTTCCTTAGTGCAGCACCATTTTCTGACCAGACAAGGTCACTTTCATAAAAAAGAAAAAAAATTTATAA